>NC_053492.1:296948598-297146264 GCF_905171775.1 Rana temporaria
ATGACGTCCACAGACATTCGCTTCACTCACTCCATAAAACAGTTGCGTACCCCAGCCCTGGAAAGGCCCCTTTTTTGAGGGAAATAACCAGAGTTTGACAGATTAAGGTCATTGCTAACTCAGGATAAAGAGTAGAACCAGCCAGTTCAAACTAAGAATAAAGGCTTAATTCTAGCTGCTTGTTGGTATGATCCTTAACCACTTAAGCCCCAGACCAATATGCTGCCTAAAGACCCAAGGGGTTTTTACAGTTCGGGACTGCGTCGCTTTAACAGACAATTGCGCGGTCGTGCGACGTGGCTCCCAAACAAAATTGGCGTCCTTTTTTCCCCACAAATAGAGCTTTCTTTTGGTGGTATTTGATGACCTCTGCGGTTTTTATTTTTTGCGCTATAAACAAAAATAGAGCGACAATTTTGAAAAAAATGCAATATTTTTTACTTTTTGCTATAATAAATATCCCCCAAAAACATATATAAAAACATTTTTTTCCCTCAGTTTAGGCCGATACGTATTCTTCTACCTATTTTTGGTAAAAAAAAATCGCAATAATCGTTTATCGGTTGGTTTGCGCAAAATGTATAGCGTTTACAAAATAGGGGATAGTTTTATTGCATTTTTTTTTTACTACTAATGGCGGCGATCAGCGATTTTTTTCGTGACTGCGACATTATGGCGGACACTTCGGACAATTTTGACACATTTTTAGGACCATTGTCATTTTCACAGCAAAAAATGCATTAAAATTGCATTCTTTATTTCCCATTTTTTATTTTTATAATTTAGTCCCAAGGCCCGAGGCAAGGCTTTAGGTACCTGCACATTTAGACATTTAGTGCTGACGAAGCGACCAATTTACCGTGGGTGGGTTGTGAGAATGAACTAACTTGAGACCAGAGTTCCAAGTGGTGCTTGCAAACAGAAGCAGCAATGGGATCAAGCTTTCTCTACATCGAAAGGCAGGAAACGGGGCACACAACATTTCACCCAACGTTTCACATCAGTCCTCATCAGTAATTCATACCACAGCAATAATGAGGTAGCCTGCTATTTCAGCCTGACCAGCCTTACAAAGTGAGCTTTTAGAGAGCAGGTAATACCCTTGGGCTATGGCATGGCTCTGGAACTGGAAAGCACTTTAGGAGCACTACAATACAGAACCCAGTGCCTGAAGGTCACACGTTAAGTTCAGTGGGGTTTGTTTATAACAGTTCAAAGTCAGGCTGTCTATTCAGATAGATGCCATGTAGAGATCAGCTCAAGCAACGGTGTAGTAAGCAATCTTAATTGAAGCCAATGAAAGAAGTCCATGAACGATGTCAAAGAAAAAAAGCTAGCAAAAAATTGGTTTAGACTCTCCAGTAAAGCTGAACAGGTGTTCATCCTCCAGGGACAGTAGCAAAAAACTGAGACATATTGGTCAGAGGAGGGGTTATATGGGGGCTAACTTGCAGTTTTTCTGTTTGCTAGTGGTCAGTCCTCTTGCAGATGGCTGAATTCCTGTGTCCTCCAATGGATGAGAAAGGAAAATAGTATGCACACCACTGTACGGGTTTCCATAGATCGGGGGTCAGCAACCTGTAGACCGTGATCGGATAGCTGACTGGTAGATCTCGGTCTGGGCTTGCTGACATACCATTCCAGAGCATCAAACAGAGTGCAATGCTGGGGGACTGTACCACACCTGCCAGATAAAATAGAAGTCTATTTTTCTGTGCAGCTAACCGAGTAAAGTTGTTGCAGATGCACTGCGCTGCATCCGTTGTGCAGGTAAACCATAGCACACCAGTGTGAAAAATGCAGTTTTAAAGGGTTCATTAACATATGTAGTTTGGGGGGTGGTAAAACCTCAGTTAAAGTGATACTATGGGTTCGTGTTTTTTTTTTGTTTTTTTTTTAAATAACAAACATATACTTGCCTCCACTGTGCAGTTCATTTTGTACAGAGTGGCCCTGATCGTCCTCTTCTGGGGTCCCACGGCGGCTGTCTTAGCTCCTCCTGGGAAGCTTTCTCCCGAGGGGGTTACCTTGCGGGGACTCTCCCGTGTTATACACTCAGCGTGCATATCCGCCAAATATATGACTCGGCCCCATCATTGGATTTGATTGACAGCAGCGGGAGCCAATGGCTGTGCTGCTATTAATCTATCCAATGAGGAGGCGATCAGCCATGGAGAGAACGACTCAAGATCGCGCTCTCGGAAATTAGGGGCTCAGGTAAGTAAAATGGGGGCTGACACAACAAGGTGTTTTTTTTTTCACCTTCATGCATAGGATGCATGAAGGTGAAAAAACACCAAGGTTTACAGCCCTTTTTAAGATTTGTGTGTTTTTTTATTTTATTTTTTATCACTTGTGCCCGAACCACACCCCCTTTAGCCGCAGTGGCCAGGGGTATACACATGTTTCAGCTGCAACAGGAGTTCATACGCCCTGTCATGGTTAGTGGGTGTAGCATCGGCGAAGCGTGACCTATTCAAGTTGATGAGGCCACTCTGCAAATGCCTTGCAACCTTGTGCAGTACAGCAAACAAGGTGTTAAAGCAGGCAGTGTTGTGTTTCTTTCTCACCTTTATGCTGTTGCGGGGCAGAGTCACCTCATTTACTTGAATGGGTTGCGATCAGCAGGCGGTAGTGCCCACCATATCAACAAGGGGCTTAATTCCTGCTGCGGCATGTTGTACACCTTTGGCTGCTGCCACAGCAGATAAAGAGGGTAGGGATTAGGGGGTGGCAAAACCAAAACTCAACCGCAGGGTCTTACCACCCCCCCAAGTTTGTGTGAATGAGCTTTAAGGGTGCCGCTGCTAAATGCAACTAAGGACTCATTCACAAGTGTAGCAGGCACTGCAGCTCCTCTGAAAAGCGATCGGAGTGTATTTGACAGGTGGTAAAGAGGCAATATGTTACCTTCTAGCCACCTATTTCAAACGTAAGATTGCTGTGCAATGCACTGGTTTGAGAAACAGTAGTACGGCAATTAGAGGTTTAAATCGGGTGTGAGAAGGTGACACTGTGCCAGGTGATCTTTGACTTTTCCCATGTTGTACAGGTAGATCTCCACCTCTTTAGTGTTGCCTAACCCTGATGAAAATTACTGTATTTATCGGCGTATAACACGCCCTTTTTTCCCCATAAAATCAGGGTGAAATCGTGGGTGCGTGTTATACGTCGATTGCATACCTCGGAGGGGAAGGCGGGGGACGAGCGCCCGCCGGAAATCGCCGAGCCGTCATCTCCTCTCGGCTCTCACTCTGCTGTCACATCGCACAGTCCCGCCTCCGCCATTGGCATTGGACCATCTCCTGTGAACAAGGGGGACGAGCGCCTGCTGGAAATCACTGAGCTGTCATCTCCCCTCGGCTCTCGCGTCACACGCACAGTCCCGCCTCCGCCACCAGCATTGGATCAGTGTTCTGTCTTATCACAGGAGATGGTCCAATGCCGATAGCGGAGGCGGGACTGTGCGTGTGTGACGTGAGAGCCGAGTGCAGTGTAGAGGAGATGACGGCTCGGTGATTTCCGGCGGGCGCTCGTTTCCCTCCGAGGTATGTGTGAGAGGTAAGTGTAGAGGTCACAAAAATGGACCCTGAACTGTACTCCCTCCTGAATAATATTGAATGGATCAGCAGCAACCTTTCTCATTGTAGGAGCTCCATGTCCCCTCAGTGAAATGCACAAACTCCCCAAACTTGCAGAAAATACCAGCCCACCTGGCTGTCTTGAAAAGTCTTCCAGAGCAAGGAATTTATGTTGGCTATGACACTGTCCACAAGCTGATTTATGGCTGCAGTTGAGCTATGAATACAACTATAAAAAATATCTCAAGGTATTCCACAGCACGAAGGACAAATATCCCCTGTGGGCAGCTAAGGTCTATAATGTTATATCTGTCGGGAAAGTCTGAGGGACACCCCAGAGACTTAGATTGCTTCAAAGTTGTTTATTAAAAAAATTAGTTTTTCCCGAAAATTCGCTCTTAAAATTGGGGTGCGTGTTATACGCTGACGCGTGTTATACACCGATAATTACGGTATTTCTATAAGCTGATGTTTTACAGTTGTAATTTGTATATGTGGACCTGTAAATGTATCCCTATTGGCTTCCTAAATTGCAAACAGGCTCCATGGATCCCTTGCCCTGTAAGAATGTTTTCATGCTATTTGGAGTGCCATGAAAGTTGTTGGTCAGTTTATCAGGCCAAGTAGAGAATCCTGTTTAGCATTGCAAGATTTAGACTGAAGTGTTTCTCCTGAATTAAATCGCAGGACAGGAAATCGATGTGCGAAGAAGCATTATTGCAGGTGAAAGGCGTCATCAGCTTCACTTTTCAGATAGCCGTAAGGAGGTGCACTGTTCGGGTAAAGCCAGAACTAGCAACGGAGGTAAGATTTTAAAGCCCCCATCCAGTGAAATAAGTCCAAGAGGGAAGGTAGAAAGCCATCATAAAGGCCACAACAGGTGTGTAGATA
The DNA here is from genome assembly GCF_905171775.1 of Rana temporaria. Classification (NCBI taxonomy): domain Eukaryota; kingdom Metazoa; phylum Chordata; class Amphibia; order Anura; family Ranidae; genus Rana; species Rana temporaria. The sequence goes on from NC_053492.1 coordinate 296,953,071, forward strand.
CCAATACCATACCAGCAGAAAGTCCCGAACAGTTGTGAAAATCTGAACTCTATTCAGTGAATGTTTTTGTGCTTCAAAGGATATACAACCACTTTGCTTGTGCCAAATGCTTTTACAAACCTAGATATTACCCTGTAAGTAGCAGTGACCTTTACTGTGTGTCAGCCACACAATAGATCCAACCTCAACATGCTGCTTGTAGAAAACTACTGGGGGTGGATACAAGACCAGTCACACTGCACTAGAAGAGAGCAGCAGCAGTGACTGGTCTTGATTACAGGGAGCGCCTACACAGAGGAAATGTTTCACACTGGATTACTGTCCAAAGCACATCAAGATTTGACTCGCATTGGTGTAAGACTGTGCAACTAGTATTACCACAAACAGGTTTTGCTTTTAGACCCGCAACTACCCCATGCAATTGTTACAATAATGGAAACATTTAAATTTCAGCCCCCTGCTTTTATTATACCAGGTCTTAGGAACATAGAACTAAAGGGCTCGTTCACGCTATCTACATTGATTTGAATATATCAACACTAGAGCAGTCAGTGGCGTCACTAGGGTTGGTGTCACCTGGTGCGGTAAAATATGGTGTCACCCCCCCCCCCCCCCCCCCCATAACATTTTCCAAATATTTTTTACCCTATTGTTTGCTCTCTGTTCTCCTTTCTTCCCCTTTTCTCTCTCTCCCTATCCATCTTTCTTGTTCGTTCTATCCCTTCTTCTTTCTCTTCATTTTTCTTTGTCCCCTTCCCCCACCTCTCTTTCTCTAGAACCGGAATTCACATCTCAGGAGCCTATAGGCCAGGGGCGTACCTGGAGCATTTGGCACCCGGGCCGGATCCAATATCTGGCACCCCCCCCCCCCCCCCCATGTTAAAATGTAAAAAACACCACACTGTGCCCCCTGCATACCTCTGCATCCTTCAATATCTTTTTGTTACTACTGTGTACCCCTCTCCACAACTGCACCTCTGGACCCCTTTACATTACACAGCCCCCTGCATCACTGGACCCCTTTACATTACACAGCCCCCTTCATCACTGGACCCCTTTACATTACACAGCCCCCTGCATCACTGGACCCCTTTACATTACACAGCCCCCTTCATCACTGGACCCCTTTACATTACACAGCCCCCTTCATCACTGGACCCCTTTACATTACACAGCCCCCTGCATCACTGGACCCCTTTACATTACACAGCCCCCTGCATCACTGGACCCCTTTACATTACACAGCCCCCTGCATCACTGGACCCCTTTAAACTTACACAGTACCTTGCATCACTGGACCCCTTTAAAATTACACAGCACCCTGCATCACTGGACCCCTTTACATCTCACAGCCCCCTGCACCTCGGGACCCTTTTACACTACACGGCCCTCTGCACCCCTTTACATTACACAGCACCCTGCATCACGGCACCCCTTTTACATTACACAGCCACCTGCACCTCTGGACCCCTGCATGTTACACAGACCCCCCTTCAGTGCAGACACCCCCTCAGTGAAGACACCCCCCCCTTAGTACAAACCCCCCCCCTCAGTGCAAACCCCCCTTAGTGCAAACACCCCCTTAGTACATCCCCCCCCACCCCTTCAGTGAAATCCCCCCAGGTGCAAACACCCCCCCTCCCCATTCAGTACCTCAGATCATCACATGCAGTGCCGCAGCACATGGATAGAAGGTCCCCTCAGCCCCTCCCCCTCTGTACACACAAACAGAGAGGAGTGGGCTGTGCCTGTGTGCCGACCACCGCTAACAGCACGTGGCTGTGAGAGGAGGGTATGGATGGTGCTGCGGTGTCACCCCGCAACCCCCCCTCCTCTTGTACCGCGGCGCTTTTTTTTTTTTTAAATCGGGAAGGTGTCACCCCTCTAGCGGGTGTCACCCGGGGCCGCCCGCACCCCCCTAGCAACGCCTCTGAGAGCAGTTATTTCTTATCCATACAGTATGGGACACAGGCTGTTTCATCAATGTGCCTGGGTTATATGCAGCTGTCTTCCAGTGACTGGCAAAAAAAGAAGGCTGCAGGATTTCCCCCTATGTAACCACTTTTTAAGCTCTGGGCCCTGCAACAAAAAACTTTGCTAGTGTCCTTGAGCGATGGACCTCTGATAGAAACATTATTTCTGTGGAGGTTTCTCTCATCTGTTGATATTCCACTATCAAGATTCCTGCTGTTCCTACTGCAGTTTTTGGATCGGTTGATTCCCTGGCAGAATGTTGGGTAACCGTTCCTGGACTCGGCTGGAAGGAAGAAGCAGAGCCAGCCTGTAATGTTGCTGATATGTACTGCACTCTGTTGTAGGCACATACCTTGGCACATGTGCAAAATGTGGAGTTAGCCACATGGTTCTTTACAGGTCCATGGCTGTGGTATGCCTGTTCTGAAAACCCCTGGAGGGATAATATGCCCTTCTCTGAGTGTAAATCTCAGAAAGGGTAATTCCTCTGTGGATACTGCCTACAGAAGCTTCAGCAGTGGGTACGAGGGTAAAAGACATTTCTCCTGTTCCCCCCTGAAATTGTCTTCAATTTGGGGATATAGTTGTCTATTATTGCACACCTGTGCGCTTCCTCTTTGTTTGCGCCTAGTGCATCTGTGCCGCCTCACCTTCAATGAGGTTACTGCAGCCGCACTCCCTACCTCTCTCTGGAAGCCACATCTACCTGGCGGCACTGTACGAATGCTCATCATAGAGGCACCCCCCTCCTTCTCTGTTGCTGAGAATGTCATAAGTTTATCCACTCAAGACCCTAGTACCCTTTACTCTGAGCATACAGTAAATGGATGTGACCTGACACACACACACACACACACTAATAAAACACATGGCAGCCTCCATCTCTGGTTTGGTAGATAGGAGAGAAGGGTTTGTGGGACTTTAAATGAGGGAACGCCATGTCAAGAGAGAATAACCTAGAAATTAAGTACAGTACAGGCATACCCCGCTTTAAGTACACTCACTTTACATACACCCGCGAGTAAGGACATACCCGCGAGTGTATGTAAAGTGCCTTACAAGTACTCTACAGACATTTTACAACCGCAGTAGAAGGAGCTGACGCTCCGAGAGCATAGCCCGCTCTGTTCCAGTGTGCCCCTGACACCCCCACTAAAGCCGCTGAGACCTCAACTACAGCTCTGGACACCCCCACTACAGCCCCTAACCCCCCACTTAAAATGTAAAAACACCACACTGTGCCCCCTGCATACCTCTGCATCCTTCAATATCTTTTTGTTACTACTGTGTACCCCTCTCCACAACTGCACCTCTGGACCCCTTTACATTACACAGCACCCTGTATCACTGGACCCCTTTACATTACACAGCCCCCTGCATCACTGGACCCCTTTACTGGACCACTAGGAAGGACAAGCAGAATTGCCGGTAATACAACTGGAGCACAAGATAGGTCAGTGCAAGATCCAATCTGGTTAACATAGGACCAAGTGTCTATATCCTCACAGAATCCAGCCTGCCACAGTGTGCCTTAGCGACCAAAGGAAAATGGGGTATAGTGAAGAAGTAAAAGACAATCCATGAAAGTGGAGAGAAGTAAGGAAAGAGAGGTAAAGAATGAGGGAGAAAAAGAGAAGAGATAGGTCCACCGTCCGCCCAAACCCCCCCCCCCCCCCTAACAGTCCGGGATACCCAACCATGCCGCCCCCCCCCCCCCCCCCAGAACGGGAGTTATCATGCAATCGGAGCCTCCAGAGCATTCCATAGTTCCCATACCTGGTTGTGGGTATCGAGAGTATTATTCAGGGAAGCTGTCATGTATTCTATCCTTTTAACGTCCCTGATTCTACAGTGTAGTTCAAACAGGGAAGGAGGTTCCTTCTTTTTCCATTTCAAGGCCACCAAGCACCGTGCGGCCATAAGGACCTGTGCCAAGAGTTTTTTTAGAAAATTTAGAAAACGAGGGGGGTGGGAGGCCTAGAAGGAAAAGTTTAGGACAAAACGGCACAGATGAACCAAATATAGAGTGGATTATGGAATGAACTGTCTGCCAGTAAGGCGCAATCAAGGAGCAGGTCCAATAGGTATGATATATCGTTCCCACCGCGTCAGAGCAGCGCCAGCAGCGGCGATCAGCTGAAGGATAAATAGAGTGGAGCAGGTCTGGGGTTTGGCACCAATGAAACAAAATGTTATACTGTGCTCTTTATAGAGCGTACAGATGGAGCTCTTAGAGGCCTGCGACCATATAAGCTGCCATGCCTGCATGGGTATATCCTCACCCAAGGCCTGCTCCCACTTGCGCATGTAGACATGCGAGGCCCAGTAGGTGACATGTCCAGTATCAGAAGCCGGTAGGTGCGCGAGATCATACCTTTGGGGGATGACCCTTCCAAACAGATTCTCTCAAACTCAGTTAAAGGGGAGAATTGAAGATTCGTTACTAGAGACTGAGCAAAATGACGGACTTGTAAATAACTAAAAAAAGCCTGTTTGGGCAAATTAAAAATCCTCTTTCAGGTCTTGGAAAGACCGTAAAGTTCTGGTTCTAGTATCCACCAATTGACCGAAGCGAAATAAGGCCCTATCTCTCCAGAAGTGGGACATCTGCCAGGTCAAGCTGTCTGGGATATTAGGTGTAAATAAAAGGGGTGACCAGGGAGGCAGAGGAAGTGACGGGATATTGCAATTTAGCGCGCCGCCACAACGTTCGCAATAACATCATTGGTCCTAGAAGTTGTGATGGGCTGAGCGATATGTCGGAACTCCACAGCATGGAGTTAGGGTGAGTAGGGGCCAGCCACAGTTTTTCAATTTGTGTCTATCGATTATAGGCATGGAGGGTACACCAAGAAGCTACAGAGCGCAGCTGGGCAGCCAAGTAGTATTTGGCAACGTTGGGGAAAGCAAGGCCACCCTGATCGCGAGGGGCGTATAGGACTGACCTAGCTATCCGGTGCCTCTTATAGTTCCCAATTTGTTTTAACAAATCGCCCTGGATGGCTCTAAAGTGCGCGGCTGGAGTACATGATTTATTTATTACAATCTTGAATACATATCAGATATTTTGTATCAAATAAATAGGTAGTCACAAGACTTACTCTAAATATGCTGCTCATAGCATGCAATACAAATAAAAAAATAGACATGGCAGATATACATGGTAAAATAAATCATTTGAAGAACATGTGTAATAGAGACAGGTAACTGTTGGCATATAGTGGCACTCTACGCGTTTCCTGGCATTTCAGCCATTCTTCAGGAGTGTTATAAAGTAATATATGTACAGACTCAAGGCCAGGTCCGGTATCTGCCAAGGAAAGCGGGGGTGCGGGCATGATGTCTCCCCCGGGGTTGAGACGGGGTAACCCTCCAAGGACAGAACAGAGCCCAGAGCATAACACGATGGTCACAGCTTGATCCAAAATACTATGTGTGCACGATGAGTGCATAGTATTCCAAGAGGTGGTAACTGAGCTCCCAGCGAAAAGAGTGACCCGTGTGTAGGATCGGTGTGGTTCCTTGTGATTGACATGGCGTTCCCTCATTTAAAGTCCCAGAAACCCTTCTCTCCTTTACTCTGAGTGTTGCCCCTGTCTGACTTCCTGTCTTCTGGGCTTTCTGTGGTCTAGTCTGCCACACCAGCTTCCTCTTTCCTAGCCATAAAGGAATTTTCTGACTTCATTTCAGATTTTATGGGCAGAATCTCTGGCTTTATCCAGTCCATAGATGGCAGGGGTCACAGCTGTGCCAACCTCCCCTCCTGAATCGGTTTTTGATTTTTGCCCCTTTTGCTAGTTACACCTGAGGAGGTGGTAGATGAGGATGATCCCTCTCTTTCTGAGGAATCAAATCAGGATGACATGGCTGTAGCGGAGATTCCATTCAAGCTTGAGGATATCATTTTCTCTGGCTTCTGTTTCCCATTCCTGTAGTCCTATTTATTTTTTATTTTGTTATGTTGGTCTAACTGAAAGCTTGTACAGAGAAAGCTGGTGGAAGTGTCTGCAGGAGCCTGACATTGCACCCTTCCTCGATCCACTGTTTGCAAGGTGCAATGCTTTTCTTGCAAAGACAAGCTCTTTTATTATTATTATTATTATTATTATTATTATTATTATTATTAATATTAACCCTTTAAAGATTTGTATGGAATGCTTGGCCTCCAGGATCACAGGTGCAAGTCTCCGTTCCAAGAATATCACTTAACTACTTAAACTACTCTGTGTCCATTGTATGTATTTCCATTATACATTTTATGTGTTCAAAAGAAATGCATCTGGTTGAGTTGTAAAGAACACATTTTGTTTTATTTTAAGGCTGTCCATGAATGCTTGTTCTATTTTTATTAAAACATTTAAAAACTTGACTGCTGCAAAAAGGAGTAGGAAAGTGTACCGTACTGTGTAATTTATTGTTAAAATGTGTTTTTTACAGTGTTTAACTTCAGCCATTGCAGAAACCAAAGTGCTAAAGGCACAGCAAGTAATAAAGAATGAATCGGGCAATGAGGTATGGTTTGTAATGCTAATGAATTTCACATTGTATACCCCCCCCCCAATTGCCGCCAGTTTGTCGCCCCTCCCCCAATTGCCACCAGTTTGTCCCCCACCCCACCAATTGTCGCCAGTTTGTCGTCCCCCCCCCAATTGCCGCCAGTTTGTCCCCCAGCCCGACACTTGCCTTCCTCGGGTCAGCGCCGTCCTCCTCCACGCTCCCTCAATGTCTTCTCCCGCCCTCGATGCCGCTTCAGCCAATCGGGTAACCAGACCCGGTGCACCTGATTGGCTGAGGGAATTGCTTTCCTAACACTGACCCGCCTCTAACACAGTACTATTTTACCAGGGAACGCACAGCCTGTGTTCCCTCTGGTTAACCATTTGGAAGCCGATTAGAGCCCAAAGGCTCTAATCAGGAAGCCTATTGGAGCATCTCGCTCTTATCAGGCACTTTCAAAACACACCCACCGCTGTTATTCAGATGGCCGGTGCTCAACAGAGGGCCGGAAATCTAAATAGTGGGCGGCAGCGACAATAATACATAGTTTCATGCAAAGCATGAATCTATGTATTGTTGATTGATGGGTGCAGGAGAGAGGGGGCGGCGCTCCTACGCCCACTATGGACGCACCGCCACTGCTTTATAAAGTAAATGAAATTACCACATTTTGAGTGGTTACCAAAACTGTAATATCGGAAACATCTTCCAATAAGGACTCCTTTTACGGTTGAATGGATTTCCTTTCACTTCCTGTTTTTGCTATGGGACAGGAAGTGAAAGGAAATCTCCGCAGTGGGACACAGATGACAAAAAACTGACAAGGACTATAACCCTCCCCTACTGTGCCAAAATTTAAAAACAAAAAATTGTAAAACTGGAGAATACGAAATCTGGTGCAGCTCTGCAGAGTTACCAATTGGCTTCTAGTTGTGTGTGTGCTCCTTCTTCTTTTTTTTTTTTTCTTGTGAAAGCTTAAAGCGGAGTTCCGGCCACAAATTGAAAAAAAAAAACTTTTTAAATATAAATACCCCTGTAATACACAAGCTGAATGTATTCTAGTACAGTTAGTCTGTAAACTAAGGTCCGTTTTGTTAGGTTGTTACAGCATTTAGACACTTTATAAAATAGAAATTTACTGGGGCCATCTTAAGTGTGGGCATCATGAAGCCAGACTGTATGACTTCCTGGATTTCAGCCTCGCACATGCTCAGTGCTGTAGAAGCAGTGTAATGGTTTCAGATCAGTTTTCAATAGCAACGGGAGTGTCAGAGAAAGTTACCGCCCCTTATCTATGCAAAGCAAACCTCTCCTCCCCTCCTCCCCTCCTCTCCCCCCCCCCCTTCTTCCAGGAACCAGTAAATATACGAAATAATTTGTTCCTGTGCAGATATATCTACATAACAAGATTATATACATCTCTTGTTATATATGTGGTGTGTATACATATACCAGACATGTGCACTGCCAATAAATTCATTTTGTTAGTGCGGTGATGTTAGTGCGGTGATGTTAGTGCGGTGATGTTAGTGCGGTGATGTTAGTGCTGCGATGTTAGTGCTGCGATGTTAGTGCTGCGATGTTAGTGCTGCGATGTTAGTGCTGCGATGTTAGTGCGGTGGTGACATTAGTGCGGTGGTGACATTAGTGCGGTGGTGACATTAGTGCGGTGACATTAGTGCTGTGACATTAGTGCTGTGACATTAGTGCTGTGATGTTAGTGCTGTGATGTTAGTGCGGTGATGTTAGTGCGGTGATGTTAGTGCTGCGATGTTAGTGCGGTGATGTTAGTGCGGTGACATTAGTGCGGTGATGTTAGTGCGGTGGTGACGTTAGTGCGGTGACATTAGTGCTGTGATGTTAGTGCGGTGATGTTAGTGCGGTGACAGTGCGGTGATGTTAGTGCGGTGACAGTGCGGAGATGTTAGTGCGGTGATGTTAGTGCGGTGATGTTAGTGCTGCGATGTTAGTGCTGCGATGTTAGTGCTGCGATGTTAGTGCTGCGATGTTAGTGCGGTGATGTTAGTGCGGTGGTGACATTAGTGCGGTGACATTAGTGCGGTGACATTAGTGCTGTGATGTTAGTGCTGTGATGTTAGTGCTGTGATGTTAATGCTGCGATGTTAGTGCGGTGATGTTAGTGCGGTGATGTTAGTGTGGTGGTGATGTTAGTGTGGTGGTGATGTTAGTGCGGTGACATTAGTGCGGTGATGTTAGTGCTGTGATGTTAGTGCTGTGATGTTAGTGCGGTGACGGTGCGGTGACGGTGCGGTGACAGTGCGGTGATGTTAGTGCGGTGACAGTGCGGAGATGTTAGTGCGGTGATGTTAGTGCGGTGATGTTAGTGCGGTGACAGTGCGGTGATGTTAGTGCGGTGATGTTAGTGCGGTGACAGTGCGGTGATGTTAGTGCGGTGATGTTAGTGCGGTGATGTTAGTGCGGTGACAGTGCGGAGATGTTAGTGCGGTGATGTTAGTGCGGTGATGTTAGTGCGGTGATGTTAGTGCGGTGATGTTAGTGCGGTGATGTTAGTGCGGTGATGTTAGTGCGGTGATGTTAGTGCGGTGATGTTAGTGCGGTGATGTTAGTGCGGTGACAGTGCGGTGATGTTAGTGCGGTGACGGTGCGGTGACGGTGCGGTGACAGTGCGGTGATGTTAGTGCGGTGACAGTGCGGTGATGTTAGTGCGGTGATGTTAGTGCGGTGACAGTGCGGTGATGTTAGTGCGGTGATGTTAGTGCGGTGACAGTGCGGTGATGTTAGTGCGGTGATGTTAGTGCGGTGATGTTAGTGCGGTGACGGTGCGGTGATGTTAGTGCGGTGACAGTGCGGTGATGTTAGTGCGGTGATGTTAGTGCGGTGACAGTGCGGTGACAGTGCGGTGGCGGTGACGGTGCGGTGATGTTAGTGCGGTGATGTTAGTGCGGTGATGTTAGTGCGGTGATGTTAGTGCGGTGACAGTGCGGTGACGGTGCGGTGACGGTGCGGTGATGTTAGTGCGGTGATGTTAGTGCGGTGACGGTGCGGTGACGGTGCGGTGGCGGTGACGGTGCGGTGACGGTGCGGTGATGTTAGTGCGGTGACAGTGCGGTGATGTTAGTGCGGTGATGTTAGTGCGGTGATGTTAGTGCGGTGATGTTAGTGCGGTGATGTTAGTGCGGTGACGGTGCGGTGATGTTAGTGCGGTGACGGTGCGGTGATGTTAGTGCGGTGACGGTGCGGTGATGTTAGTGCGGTGATGTTAGTGCGGTGATGTTAGTGCGGTGACGGTGCGGTGATGTTAGTGCGGTGACAGTGCGGTGATGTTAGTGCGGTGATGTTAGTGCGGTGACGGTGCGGTGACGGTGCGGTGATGTTAGTGCGGTGACGGTGCGGTGATGTTAGTGCGGTGACGGTGCGGTGATGTTAGTGCGGTGACGGTGCGGTGATGTTAGTGCGGTGACAGTGCGGTGACGGTGCGGTGACGGTGCGGTGATGTTAGTGCGGTGACGGTGCGGTGATGTTAGTGCGGTGACAGTGCGGTGACGGTGCGGTGACGGTGCGGTGACAGTGCGGTGACATTATGTGCAGAGTGGGGGAGGTACAGATGATCAGGCATACAGAGCACATCTCGGTCTGTGTAGATCTGTATGTGAGTACACTGATCATAGTACAGCCCCGCCTCCCTGCACTAGAATTGTAACACACAGTGCAGAGCGATGTTTCTATGTACAGGGAGGCGGGGCTGTACAGGGAGGCGGGGCTGTACAGGGAGGCGGGGCTGTACAGGGAGGCGGGGCTGTACTATGCTCGGTGCTCTCACATACAGATCTATCAGACAGAGTGAGACTCGCTCTCTCTGCCTGATGATCTGTATCTCCGTGCATCGGAGACAGACTGCAGGTGGTGGAGGGAGGAGGACGGGGGCGGCGGTGACGGACGGGTGGAGGAGCTAGGACGGGGGCGGTGCTAGGACGGGGGCGGTGCTAGGACGGGTGGAGGAGCTAGGACGGGGGAGGAGTTGGAGAGGGAGAAGAGGAAGGACACCACCTCTATGGGCAGCACTGCCCTCCCGCCCCCCGAGATGTTCATCCACGGCTGCGATGTTCAGCCCAGCCTCCTGGGATTGAAGAGACACATATCCCAGGAGGCATAGCAGCGCTGGATGCGGCGGAGGGGGGGGGCCATTCCGCCGCGGCGGGGGAATAAGAGACTCACGGATAAAAACGTGAGTTTTTAAAAGACAAAAATAAAACATCCCAAATGTATTTAAAGGGGCAGTGTAAAAACGAATGCAAAGAAGTTGTAAAATAGGGTGGAACTCCGCTTTAATTAAACAAGCTGAACTTAGAAGCTGATTGGCTGCCGTGCCAATTCCAGTGCGGACCAAAAAAAGTGTCCTGAACCATTTTGGTGCGAATGTAATGCGATTTCAGCCATGCAAACTGTATGTATTTGCATTGCGCAGCCATTGCATGTCATGTGCACAGCAATGTGGTGCGAATCTCAATGTCTGGTATTGCATAACTGTAGAGGAAAAAAGTATTTGATCCCCTGCTGATTTTGTAAGTTTGCCCACTGACAACCAAATGATCAGTCTATAATTTAATGGCAGGTTTATTTGAACAGTGAGAGACAGAATAACAACAAAAATATCCAGAAAAACACATTTCAAAAAAGTTTTTATAAATTGGATTTGCATTTTAATAAATTAAATAATAATTTGACCCCATCGCAAAACATGACTTGGTACTTGGTGGCAAAACTCTTGTTGGCAATCACAGAGGTCAGGCATTTCTTTTAGTTGGCCACCAGGTTTGCACACAGTTCAGGAGGGATTTTGTCCCACTTCTATTTGCAGAACCTCTCCAAGTCATTAAGGTTTTGAGGCTGAAGTTTGGTAACTTGAACCTTCAGCTCCCCCCACATATTATCTGTGAGATTAAGGTCTGGAGACTGGGTAGGCCACTCCAGGATTTTCATGTGCTTCTTCTTGAGCCATTCCTCTGTTGCCTTGGCTGTGTGTTTTGGCTCAATGTCATGCTGAAATACTCATCCACGACCCATTTTCAATGAGGGAAGGAGATTCTCGCCCAAGATTTGACGATACATGGCCCTGTCCATCGTCCCTTTAATGCAGTGACGTTGTCATGTCCTTTTAGCAGAAAAACATCCCCAAAGGATAATGTTTTTACCTCCATGTTTGACGGTGGAGATGGAGTTTTTGGGGTCATAGGCAGCATTCCTCCCCCTCCAAACACGAGGAGTTTTGATGCCAAAGAGCTTTGATTTTGGTCTTATCTGACCACAACTCTTTAACCCAGTTCTCCTCTGAATCATTCAGATGTTTATTGGCAAACTTCAGACAGGCCTGTACATGTGCTTTCTTGAGCAGGGAGACCTTGCGGGTGCTGCAGGATTTCAGTCCTTCACGGCGTAGTGTGTTACCAATTGTTTTCTTGGTGACTATGGGCCCAGCTGCCTTGAGATCATGGACAATAGTCTCCTGTGTAATTCTGGGCTGATTCCTCACCGTTCTCATGATCGTTGAAACTCCACAAGGTGAGATCTTGCATGGAGCCCCGAGGGAGATTGACAGTTATTTTGTGTTTCTTCCATTGTCACCCTCTCACCAATCTGCTTGGCGAAGGTCTTGTAGCCCATTCCAGCCTTGTGTAGGTCTACAATCTTGTCCCTGACATCCTTGGACAGCTCTTTGGTTTTGGCCATGGTGGAGAGATTGGAATCTGATTTGCTTCTGTAGACAGGTGTCTTTTTATTCAGGTAACAAGCTGTGATTGAGAGTAGGGGTGTGCATCTTCACTGGTCTCATGAGTCGATTATGATTATCTGGTAAGCGATTCGATACGATTCCGCGATGCATCACGATTACCGACAAGCTCCCACTTCTACTTGGGTCGCCTAGGCGTCCCTTCCTCCCTGTGATGTGTCCCAGAAGATTGCCCGGCTATGCATTACAGCGCAGTGAGACATGCGCACCTGGCTGTGAAGCTGCAATCTGTCACAGCCAGATGCCTACAGTAGTATTGCCAGCGCCGTGGACAGGCGGGGGAGAAAATAGAGGGTTCGGGTGGCCACGTCGCTGGATTGTGGGACAGGGGAGTGTCTTTCTGCGCACACTTGTGGAGTGGCGACAAACTACGGTAACTAAAAATCTCCATAGGTGACATTTAAAAAAAAAAATGAACGATTACCAGGTTAGAGTTACAGATGAGGTCTAGTGCTAGAATTGTTTCTCGCTTTGATGATCTCGGCTATACCTCACGTGTGATTTGAACACCGTTTACATATGCGGACGCGGCATGAGTATGTGTTTTCTTTGCTGCGCGGGGACAGGGGCGCTTTAAAAAAAATATATATTCTATTTCTTTTCTTTTATGTTTTTTTTTTTTAACTGGGCCATTGGCAGCCGAGTAAAGCGGAAGTGACATTGTGACGTCGCTACCGTGTTTACATTCAGACTGGAACAAAGTGGATGAGTCCAAATAAACCTGCAATTAAAATTATAGACTGATCATTTCTTTGTCAGTGGGCATACACAATCAGCAGGGGATCAACTACTTGTTTTCCCTCACTGTATATGTGTATGCATTATATTAAAGGATAAGTTAAAAAAAAAATCGATGCACTGCTTTTTAAAAACTACAAAAAAAAGCAGTGCATCTTCTTCTTTCTTTTTTTTTTTTTTTTGCTGAGACTGCAGAGCATTGCACCAGTGATCAGCAGATCGTAGGTGCAATGTTGGGCTTGTGCAAACTCCCAGTAAAGCTGTCTGCTTTTACCTCCTGTATGGGCAGACAGTTGGACGCCGGAAGACTCTATGAACTATGACAGTGCTCATTAGCCCCCTTTCAGTTCATTGAAAGCTACAGACAGTAACTGTAGTTCATTCATTCACATAACTCTGTGAATGAATGACAAGGCTGTGTGGTCAGAGCCTTGTATGGTTGCACTGTTTTCAAATTGTGACAGCGGTTGCAAGGAGAAGATCGCTGTTGCAATAAGGGGAGGATTGGCAGTGTGGGGGGGGTCAAAAACCTAAACAAAATAGATTTTGCTATAGATACTTTAATTGACTGCAAAGCCTGGTACAGATCACACTACTGGTATATATATTCTGAGGAGGGAGAGGTGTGTTTCCTCAAATGCACAAACTCACTCACTGGACACTGGGTAGCTTTGTGTGCCCATTGATGGCATAGACATCAGGTAGCAAGCTTTGTGTGTCGGAGTGCAACTGTAACTGAAGACGGCTATCTTCATGGATTGAATGTCGACCTATTCAGCATGGACCAGGCGAGAGTTGTTCCATCTATGGGCAGGCTGATTGTACCCAAGTCGATCTGTCAATCAACTTGGGTCCAATCAGTCTGTCAGATTACCGCAGGGGCGGCTATAGCCACTAACACTAATAATTGCGTTCTGCCAGTCGGAAAGGCCCCAGCCCCTCCCCTGGCGGGAGAACATAATAGCACTGATTGACACTGTTGATGGCAATTTCCTTCCACTCATTGTGGAAGGAAAGAAAAACAAATTGTTTATAGGTTGCTTAACTGTGCTGGGGTGTGAGCTGTGTGTGCTGGAGGGAAGATCTAACTGGTGGCAAGGATACTGGAGTGTGTGTTGTGCACCGAAGTGCTGGTGTCTCTAAAAAGCTCAGGCTGGACTTCTCCTTTAAATTGGTTCTGATATTGCTGTTTTACTAACCTGACAGCTTATTCTAAATAGGAAACCTTCATTTTGTTTGCAAATCTTAAAGATTCTAACCACCAGCAAGAATAATTCCTTGCATTTAAAGAGCACCTGTCATTTCAGATCCATCATGGCAGTGCCTGCTAGCGGGCATCCACTCACCTGCTTCCGCCACATCCCTCACCTTTGTGGTGTCATTGCCTCATCACCAGTCATCCCATTAAAGTGAATGGGACTGTCGGTGAGTCAACAGCAGGTCAGAGGAGGAGCAACTGTGGGACAGATGACAGTTGCTCATTAAAAATTATGATTTAAAGTGGAGTTCCACCCTAAAAATGAACTTTCTATTAATGGCTTACCTTTTAATGGTAAAAAATGTTTTTTACTCACTTCTATCTGGCTGTTGCTAGGCAGATTTCGTGATCTGCCTAGTTCCTGGTCCTAGGTGGTTCAACTTCCTGTCTTAAGACCCCATTGCTTCCTGGGAAATGACGACACTCAGTTCCCAGGAGTCTTTGGGCATTACTGTGCCTAAAAATCGCCCAGCATGCACCTCTCCCTGAAAACTAGGAAGAAAAAGGAACTGGGCTTCACATGCCCACACATATGATGGATACGGTCACAACACGAGCTGGAGGATATAAGGCAAGTGTTTGCAATGATTTCTGGAACGATTGGGGAGCTATTAATATGTTTTAGGGACTATTTAATGTGAATTGTTTTAGCTTGCAAAAATAATTATGCCCAGAACCCCGCTTTAAATCAAGCCTTTTTACTAGTGATTTAAATGAAATCCACTCTGCACAGAAGTACCTTAACATTCTTAATTTTGTAGTGGAGCCATTCCATTTTAGCTAACATATGGTATGTGATGCTTTGTCTATATAGGTATATCTCCCAATGCCAAGTGAAAGTATTCCAGTTGAAAAGAATTCATGCTTGCCAGACTATTTACCAGAAGAAGAAAGTCCTCAGAAAGATGTAGAGAAAGCTTTAGCTCGGCCAGCATCAAAGGAACAGAACGGTGGAAGCTGGTTTAATGCGGCAGCAAATTTCCTCAGTAAAACATTTTACTGGTGACGCTCAAATCTAGATGTTATCTCGTGTCTAAAGTATTTCATTGATCATGTCTTGTCTCTCTACATTTCCTCTGATATATATGTACACAAAGTCCGATATAATAGAACACTAGTTTTGCAAAACATCATATGGTATTCGTGGGTTTAAAAAGAAAAGAGGAAGAATAGCATACAGTTCTGCCTGTAAGGGATATAGTGGAGGAAGCCTTTTGAATTTTTCATCTTCATTACCCTGGTGAAAACCTCTTTACTACTCGTAAAGTAACATGGTTTCTGTTGTTAAAAAGCAATAACAGCCATAGATTAATCAAGTTTAGTGATTTAAGAAACTGGTAGGTTATATGTTGTAGATGTGAGGTATTTCTGTCAAGAAAAAAGTAAACTGTAATTTAAAGATAATCTTGCCGAAAGGACTTCACATTGGTTAGCGAATACAGTACAAAATGGTTTACTAAAAAGCTTCTAATGCTATAAATAATAGATCTTTTCATGATGCCAGAAGGGTTTTGTGAGGAGGATTAAGCAGACCAGGTCTAATTTAAGCCAAAATGCCTTGAATTCCAGCTTATTTAGTATAGGTTTATCTTAAAGCGGATATCCACCCAGAAATTGAACTTCCGTGGATTAGACAACACCCCGCTCTCTCTCCAGTACCACATCTGGCACCTTTTCAGGTAAAGAAAAGATAAGATAGGCTGCAATCACTTCACTGGATGTATGTGAGGGTGTACAACCACTTTAAATGTTGTGTCGCAGTCATAGAACAGAACATCAGCCTTCTAAAGTTGGTGCTGTTTTTTTTTTTTTTTTTTCTTTTTCAATAATAATTTTATTGATCAAAAGTTTGTGCATACATAACTTAGTCATCCAAAACAGGAAGCAATTAAAGCGTAGTTCCACCTAAAAATTTAACTTCCGCTTAACCCACTCCTCGCCCCCTTACATGCCACATTTGGCATGTAATTTTTTTTGGGGGGGGGAGTGGGGGCTTCAGGAGAAGGGGACTTCCTGTCCCACTTCCGTCGAGGAGCTGGAAAGGTGATTAGCTTAATCGCCTTTTCACAGCCCCTCCCTGTAGGCGAGCGCCTGTCCAATGGAACCGCGCCGCTCGCGCATGCGCAGTGGGTGCCCGGCCGTGAAGCCGAAAGCGGTCACTGCCGGGTGCCCACACTAGGAATGAAGACGCTGGCCGGCGAGGGGGGGCGAGGAGCGGAGCCCCGGCCGGCGCGTTGCTGGAGCCGTGGAGCAGGTAAGTGTCAGTTTATTAAAAGCCAGCAGCTACACTTTTTTTGTAGCTGCTGACTTTTAATAAACTTAAAAAAAAGGTGGAAAACCCCTTTAAAGACAATATAGAAAGAAGGCACATTAACATTAAAACAGGGAGTGTTCAATATCTTACTGTGATCCGCTATATCAGCTTGTCTATTGTGTTTTTTTTTATTTTATTTATATCCCCTTCTGGCACAAGACTGTTGTGCCTGCATGTCCTTGAGGTCAATAGCTCCACTGCAAATGCTCATGCCGTTTTTAGGGGGGGTTGGAGGAATCTGTTCTGTCTACTGCCAACAGTCTAATTCTCTGCCTTCTTCTGGGAACTCTGTTAGTCCTTCGGTTACACACCCTTCCTTCCACCTATTTAGAAAGGAATTTTCTGCCTTGTCTGACTATAGGGGCAGGATCTCGGTAATTTTGGAGTCCATGGATTACAGGTGTCAGCTGCCTCTTTAGTCTCTGCCCCTGAGTCAGTCTCTTACTTTTGTTCTTGCGGCTGAGGAGGAGGTAGTCGAGGAAGTGCCCCTTGCTACCCCTGAGGAATCGAATGAGATCTCATCAAAGCTTCCAGTGCTACTCTTATTGATGCGGTATCATCATATTTAGCATTACAGCAGCCCGAGTCTGCTCATCCTAAGGTTTAAAGCATGGGCTCTGTAAAATTGCCCAACCCTGCCAAGACATTTCTAGTCCACTCACTTTTAGAGTCTATCCGACTTGCCTTACCCTAAAAAACTTTTCCCCTTCTAAGCATTTTGCTTAACAATATCCTTTTGAGGAGGGGTTTTGTGCAGAAATGGACAGTTCCTGTGGTTGACCCAGCCACTTCTTGAAGTGTCACTAAACTCGCATCATAAAAAAAAACGATCAAATGCTGTATTAGATGCGGTCCGTACTCTGTCACTATATTTGATTTCTGTAGAACACCTGATTGATCCTGCTGTTCTGTTTCCCCCTGTATGTTCAAGTCCCCAATGCAGCTAGGGATTTTTTTTTAGAGTAGTGTTGGCAGCTCTGCACAAGCTGTTTTCAGTGAGTCTCTCTGCTGAGCATTTCCTCCCTAACACATCTAGGCCATGTGACTATAGAGCCACACATGTGGGCATATACACAGTAGTATAGGACTGCCCCATTCCCTCCCTGCCTGTGACTGGCAGAAATCCACCCACACAATGTTATTTCCACAAAATAATAAAGATTTGATTTAAAAAAAAAAAAAAAAAAAATGTCCCGCGATCGGTGCCTGGAGCTGAAGAACGGGGAGAGCTGTGTGTAAACACGGCTTCCCCGTTCTTCACTGTGGCGGCGTCATCGATCGTGTGATCCCTTTTATAGGGGGACACAATCGATGATGTCACACCTACAGCCACACCCCCTCTCCGGCTTCACTGCCCGGTTCCCTACGGCGCATGCGTGAGTCGCGCTACGTCTGCCGATTGGCTCCCGCTGTGTACTGGGAGCCGAGTGTTCCCAGAACACAACGGGAGGTGACGTCATGCCCGCAGTTTACCCGAGCCTGTGTGGCCGGAAGTGGGTGCAAATACCTGTCTTTAGACCGGTATCTGCACCCCCCTCCCCCTGAAAAGGTGTCAAATGTGACACCGGAGGGGGGGAGGGTTCCGATCAGCGGGAGTTCCACTTTAGGGTAGAGCTCCGCTTTAAGCTCCCCTGTCTGGAGCACACTTTTGTCAGAAGAGATGGACCTTTAAACCAAGTCTGGCTTCAAACCTTCTTCCTAAATGAAAGTAATGCTCTACATGCCACAGTGGAGAGGATGTTTTTCAGCCTTCTGGGCCCAAGATGTTTTGGGTCTAGACTAGAGTGTCATGTCCAGGGTTTAAAAACTGGAGTTTCAGACTCCTTCCTGCTTTAGAATTTGCCTTCTTTGCCACAAAGATGGGTAGATCTTCCTACTGCTTGTTAAATGCTCCTCTCTAGGGGAAACATTACCCTAGTTCCACATGAGGAACAATTTTAAGGTTTCATTTTAAACCTGTTCACAAAGCAAATGAAGGTCCTGCCCATTCAGCTTTCCGTGCTCGCACTTTCAGTGAAAATTCCTCAGTCATGCTACACTGATTGAATTTTTTATCGTTCTGTTCACACAAATAGAGCTTTATTTTCGTGGTATTTATTCACCACTGGATTTTTATTTTTTTGCGATTTATGAGGGAATTAAAAAAAAAACTATATTTTCTACTTTCTGTTTTAAAAGAAATCAAATAAAATCTAATTCTGTCAAACTTAGGACAGAACGTATTCTGCTACGTTTTTGGTAAAAAAAAAAAAAAAAAAATCCTGATAAGTGTATGATAATTGGTTTGTGTGAAAGCTAGAGTTTACAAGCTATGCTACGTATTAGTGAATATTTATCAATCCTGATGTAATGACTGCCTATCTCATTTCTTGAGGCCCTAAATTGTCAGGACAGTACAGAACCCCCAATGACCGCTTTACCTAAAGATGACAGTCCAAGGTATTTAGTAAGAGGCATAGTGAGGTTCCAATTTTTTGCCCGCAATAGTTTGGAAAATTAATATCCCTGCCCCACAAAATTGTCATATTAAAGCGGGAGTAAACCCAGCGATTTTTAACAGTTTCAAAAAGCAATTACATTTCCGGGATTGCTAACTGTCACATTGGTTGTGCTCTCAACCAAACTGTCAAACCATCCAATGACTGGTGTCATAACTGATCACATGTGCAGCACCATGGCAGTTGAAAATTAAACACAGGCCAAGATGGCAGCTTCCTTGGCTGAAAATGATAGGTGGGTTTACTTACACTTTAAGTTATTTTTCACACACGGTATAGATAAACTTGCAATTACACCTCAAAATGCATTCTGCTACTCCTGAGTAGGGCGATACCACGTGTGAGACTTTTACACAGCCTGGCCACATACAGAGGCCCAAAATGCAGGGAGCACCATTAGGCGTTCTAGGAGCATAAATTACACATTTAGTTTCCAGACTACCAATCATATTTTTTTTTGAAGGCCCTGGAGCACCAAAACAATGGAACCTCCCACAAAATGACCCAATTTTGGAAAGCAAACACCCCAATGTATATTCTAGGAGGCATAATTACTCTTTTGAACATGTCATTTTTTTTCCCACAAGTTTTTGGAAAATTAATTTTTTTATGTATTTTTTTTTTTAACATAAAGTTTATCCATTTAGAAGATATTTCTAACACATAGCATGTACAAAAATGACGCCCCAAAATACATTCTGCTACCACATGTGTAAGACTTTTACACAGCCTGGCCACATACAGAGGCCCAACATGCAGGGAGCACCTTCAGGCATAAATTACACATTTCATTTCCTGAGTACCTATCACATTTTTGAAGGCCCTGGAACACCAAAACAATGGCATTAGATGTGCGCCAGATGATCACGATCAGACAGATGTTTAGTGGGACAGGTGTTGGTGTTTGGGGACACTAGCTGGGTGATCCATGTATAAAAAGCTGTTAAAAAAAAAAAAAGAAACAGCTCATACACACTGATCCCCAGCTTGCAAATCTGCTCTCCTCACTGACTGTGTGTGAAAAGTAGAGCCGATTGCCTGGCAGCAGTTCTCAGTTTACACTACATGAAGGCTGTGATTGGACATAGCCATCTTGTGATCAGGAAGGCCAATCGCGGAGCCCTCCTGCAGAGCAACATTGCCCTGTCTCTGGGGGGACACAGGCACACTGGGGCTCCGCGGGCATGCGATCCGCTTCTTGTGATGTCCCCCTAGGCTGTGATTGGACACAGGGCCCTCCTGCCAATGCGAGATGCAGCATGTCCGGAGGACACACGCATTCGCACGATCCAACTCCTGAAGGACGTTCAGGAATGGATTACTCAGGATGAAGCGCCCACCCAGCTGTTTATGTGCAGTGGCCGGCTGGGAAGCAGTTAAAGAGATCATATTGAAAAAAAAAAAAAGGGATGCATTTTATATATGAACAGTTAGATAATAAATTGAGGAAATTGCTGCGTTAACTTCACTTTTTTTTTTTTTATAAAAAACACTGTAAAATAAAAAATGAGTATATATATTTTTTTAAATTGTAGTATACTCTATTGGGCAGGTTTGTTTACCAATATCGCTATGTGTCTTTCTTTGTCTGTATTGTTTCCATGTTGGAACACCTGTGAAAGTTGTAAGAAACCTTTGCTTGAATAAAAAAAAAATACAATGTTACAGCTGCAGCTCTTCACTTATATGATAGATTGTACTAGCATTACACCAAAACAAACCTGTATTCCAATTGTTTCCTTTTTACGTAAGAGACCTGCCTAAGAGCAAACCACGTAATGCCTGATATTTAGTATTTCTTGAATAGATTCCACCAACTGCTGTCCCTTTATTAAGGCTGCCACTGTGATCCACACAAACAAAAAATAATCAGTTCAGGGCAGAGAATGTATGCAGACAGCCCATCTAAGCAATTGTGTGTGTATTCACTTCAGACTGTATCAGGGGTCTCCAAACATGTTAACCACTTTAGCCCTGGAAGATTTTACCCCCTTCCTGACCAGAGCATTTTTTGTGATACGGCACTGCGTTGCTTTAACTGACAATTGCATGACTTGTACCCACACAAAATGTATGTCCTTTATTTTCCCCACAAATTAAGCTTTCCTTTGGTGGTATTTGATCACCTCTGCAGTTATTTTCTGCGCTATAAACAAAAAAAGACCAACAATTTTGAAAAAAAACACTAATATATATATATATTTATTTATTTTTTTACTTTCTGCTATAAAACACATCCAATAAAAAAATCAAATATGTTCATCAATTTAGGCCAATATGTATTCTGATACATATTGTTGGTAAAAAAACTAAACAAGCGTATATTGATTGGTTTGCACAAATGTTATCACGTCAACAAACTATGGGATAGATTTATGGACTTTATTTTTTACTACTAATGGCAGCGATCAACGCTTTTTAGCTGGATTGCGGCAGAGAATTCCGACACTGTGACACTTTTTGGGAACCAGTTTCACCAATACCGTGATCAGTGCTAAAACAAATTATATGCATTGTCCTTTTATAAATGACACTGCCAGGGAAGTGTTAACATCGGGGCAATCAAAGGGTTAAATGTGTGACTAGGGGGTGCTTGCTGTGTGGGGGGGATGGTTTGATTGGAGGAAGAGAGAGATCCTTGTTCCTGCTTAGCAGGAACACCAGATCTTCCTCATTGAGGACAGCGATCTGCCTTGTTTACATTGACAGACCACCGTTCTGCCTCTCTACAAACAATCGCTGGGTTTCTGGTGGTCGCAGCATCCGCTGGACCCACTGTGTCTAAACACAGCGGAAATGGGTCACCGGGAAGTGTGCCCCAGACTTCGAAGAAGAGAACAACATACAGATGTGGTGAGTGGTCTGGAAGTGGTTAAACACATGGTCAGCTTACTGTCCTTCAGATTTTAGTAGAGCCAGTGGGCATAAAATAAATAGTGCCTGTGGTCAGTAGGAAGAGGCACTGCACCCCATAATTGGCAATAATAGGAATAATGCCCCACCATTGGTGACAGTGGGAGAAATAATGCCCCATCGTCAGTGGGAGAAGTGGTGCCCCATCATTGTTATCACTAAAAGGAATACTGCCCATCATTGTCAGTGAAATAAATAATGTTTCACTCATATTATTGGGAGTAATAGTGTTTTAAATCTGTAGGCGGAATCCCAAAGGAGACCACTGCTCTATATGACCATATGCAGAGGTGAATTCAGCAAAAAGAATGCAAGTATGTGCTGCTGCAGATGGCTGCATTAAAGTGAACACATTGCTTTGCCCGTATTAATGCCAGGCAACTCAAAAGTATAACTTTTTATTTTTAAAAACAGCCTTTAATATAATCTGTAAAGGAGAAATTACACTGGACTTTTTTTTTATTGTTAATTTTATGTGAAAATTATACTATCTGATAAGAAATGGATTGCCCTAATCTTGAAACTAACATTTGCAGAAGTTAGTTAAAATAATCATAACCAAACCCACTTCAATGTCCATATGGCTTGATAAGGCACTAAGAAAAAAAAAAAAACTGTTCCTAACTTTCTTTTTTTTTTTTTTACAAAAAGAGTTCTATTTTTCCTCTTCCATCCCCAAACAATATTTGGAATGTTTTTTTTTTTTTTAAAAAACAGGCAACTACCCATTTCTGGCAGGTACCTGTTGCCACTTCTGCTTGGCTCACCTAGGCAAACCAAAAATAAATTTGCTTGCCTCCAAGCAACCAGAGGATGTGGGTCCCTTCAGAAAGCACCGCATGAAGAGTGTGTGGGGGGGACTCCTTTTACTAAAGGGTTCCTTCACCCCCCTTCCTGCCCAGGGCAATTTTCAGCTTTCGGTGCTGTCACACTTTGAACAACCACACAGTCATGCAACACTGTACCCATATTAAAATGTATTTATTTCCCCCTCACACAAATAGAGCCTTCTTTTAGTTGTATTTAATGCTAAACAAAAAAAAAAGTTAGTTTGTTAAAAAAAAAAAAATTGCAAATAATCAAACTTTCTTCATAAAATTTAGGCCAAATTATAGTCTGCCCAGTGAATATTAGTCTGTGTTAAATCTATAGAGTCCACAAAACTATGATATATAGTATGTGTAAAAATAAATTATATATATACAATTATGTAAATGTATCAATCCTGATGTGCACCCTCACCCATTTCTTGAGGCCTGAAAATGCCAGTACAAATATCCCCAAATGTCCCCTTTTTAGAAAGCAACGTCTCCAAGGTATTTTTACATACTGTCACCAGTGCAGTACAGCATCAGCATATAACTGGTGAGGTGGTAATCAGGGACACACCGGTGACCATATGTGAAAAACATTTTAAAAAGTTATTTTTTCTTGCATTTCAACATTTTTTAACATAAACACACTGTGACCAGAGCAATACAACGTTACCGTAGTCAGGATATTATTTTTTTTCAAATGCACATGATTGCTTATACCAGGGAATTTTACTGTTATAAGCAAGGATGAGCTGAGGTGCGTTCACAAAGCCCACGTGCAGAGCCAGTCAGGAAGTTGGCGCTGCGCTAATCACAGGTAGTGAGACATTGTCCCGATGCGTGGCTGCAGAGATCGGGAAATATTTCACTACCTGTGATTAGCGCAGTGCAATGGTGAATTCCTAGCGGGCTCTGCACATGGGCTTTGCGAACACGCCGGAGCTCATCCTTGGTTATAAGCAACCATTTTTACTGAATGAAATTGACAGTGTTTACCATTGTAGTTAGTTGTGACTGGCCCTGTCTTTACCATGTTATCACTGTGACTAATCAACACAATTAATGAAATGAATCAAAGACATTCATGGTGTGCAATTGTCATCTGAGCTGCTGTGTGTGGTCACATCGATCACATGGTAGTGGCTGGTACACTGATCAGTTATCTGCTGTGTCCCGTGGACACAGCAGATGACAGATCATACTGCAGTGCGGCCCGTTCTAGAAGGAAATCATATGTCCACCTACAACAACTAATGTCCCATCAGTCCATCATTTATCTATAGGCTGGGCAGGAACTGGTTAAACCCAGATCTTTCCCAATTCTTTATATCACCATTTCTACTGTACCATTTCATTCTTAGTTTGTGTGTTTGTTGTAATATACAGTTGTGTTCAAAATAACACCAGTCCAACATCACTAACCAGATCACTGTTTTTGGTAAAAATTATATTTGTACATGACATTGTAGAGTAATAGCAAACCAACAGACCCAACATGCCTGCTGCTGATTCTGTGTAATTGAATCATTAATTGAAAAGGGGCGTGTTCAAAATAGTGTAGAGTTCAATTAATGAGGTTATTCAGGCTGTGAAAAAACAGAAGTCCAGCCTGAGCTTTTTAGGCTGGGTTTCTCCTCTGGGTCACAGGAGTGCAATTCATTTTGCACTCCCGTGACCCGTGTTCAGCAGAGCGGTCTGAAGTCCCGCTCTCTGCTGACGTTACTGCCACCAGTCGAGGCAGCGCGTCATCCTGACTTCCAAGTCTGGATCCGCCAGCTGCCTTGATTGATGGCAGTCTCAGCAAGCCACTGAAATGGCCGCTCCCCGCCCCTCCACAGCTTAGCGCTCCAATGAGGGCTGAGAAGTAGAGCAGAAGCTCTGCTCAGGGAGGAGTGACAACCGAACCCTCGGCGGTGTTTAGTGGCTCGGTTCTCAGTGCAAAGACCCTGGGGGACAGATGCAGCATGCTGCATCCACCAAGGTATGACTAGCAAAAAAAAAACATACTTCTCTTTTAAGTACGAAGGCAGCAAATGTTATACATTCTGGGTATAGCGCATTTCTCTCTGAAAATAAGAGTAAAATGGATGTTCCAGACATGGTTCAGAAGATCAGCGCACTTTGATTAAAAAGTTGATTGGAGAGGGGGAAACGTATAAAGTAGTCCAGAAACTGATAAGCTGCTCAGCTAAAATGTTTTAAAATGGCAACCAAAAAAAATGGAAAACGACCATTCAAATGGATTGAAGAATAGCCAAAATTTTAATTACTTTGCCAATGATCAGTGCCAGGGTGATCAAAAAAGGTCTAAAAGTTACCTTTGAGTACTGTAACATTCATAAGATCCCTACGTGGAAAAAACAAAGCCCCGTAGTCTAGGGGCCACAGTGTGCCCGACTACCCCCCAAACACTGAATTCAAGCCACTGTACACTGTGAAGCATGGTGGCACACGCATCAGGATATGGGGATATTTCTCATACCAGGGATCCATGGATCAGTTTGAATACATCAAAATACGTGAAGAGGTCATGTTACCTTATGCCAAAAAGAAATTGCCCTTGAAATGGGTGTTTCAACAAGAAAACTACCGCAAACACAACAGAAAGCGAGCATCTTTGTTCCAGAGTAACAAGATTAGCGTTGTGGAGTGGCCAGCCCAATCCCCAGACCTTATTCCAATAGAAACTTGTGGGGCGACATCAAAAATGCTGTTTGAGGTAAAATCAAGAAATGTAGAGGAATTATCCTGGGCTGGAATACCTGTTCACAGATGCCAGAAGTTGGTCAACTCCATGCAACACAGATGTGAAAAACAGTGCTTATACAACCAAATATTAGTTCAGTGATTCACAGGAAAGCTAATTCTTCAAGCATTTTTGAGTTTCTACAGTAAATGTTTGAGTTGGTAAAAGAAAAATGCAGACACTGCTATTTTTTTTCGGAAAATGATAATATTCCTTTTTCTTCACTTTCTGTAAAGTAAAAACAAATTTGAAACATATTTCTTCATGTTTTGATTAGACACTACAGTGTTCCCAATGCATTTGCGTGTATGGAAACAAAAGCGATTATAAGGATATTTTAGCTTTACTCACACTATTATTTTTAAACCCAACTTTATACTTGTATTTTTTTAGGCATCCAATTTTATTTTTTCAATACTTAAATATTCAAATCACAAAAAAAAGTGATGCAAATGAACATCCATACGTCTAGTGCATATATTTTTAACAATCTTTTTCAATTACAAAGTCTGTAATTGTTTGCAAAACAAAATCTTTACTCTAAAAGAATTAAACATAGAAGAGAAAAACTGCACAATGTGCACCATAATCCATGGCAGAAACAATCAACAGACACTTAAAAGCAGATTCTTAAAAGTGGACACGGATTAAACAATTAGACTGATCAGTTTTCCTTCTGGAGCCTTGGTGTACAAATTACACTACAGAAAAATGTCTTTTTAAAATGGTGTTGATTTATCACGTGGCAACAGAATAAAAATATGATTTATTTTCTGTTGATCACATAGACTGCAAAATAAAAACATCTTGTGTGGTACCAACTCTTTGTCCAAATACATCACTCCTGCAATAAATAAAAAATACATAGCATTAATTTGTTGTCAGCTTGTATTATATAGAATACAATATATTACAATAAAAAAAAAAAGTCTACTGGACATTATACATTTGTAATCCATACCCAGGAAAGAGAAAGTTACAAAACACATACTGTACATGCAAACACACAGCAGGGAGAGTTCACCACAATGTTACTAGTATTATGTTCACAAATTATTTTGTGCTGTTTTACTTGCACAGTTCACACAAATTGAATTTTTGAGCCAACACTTATATAAGCTTTAGTTGTCAAATTTCTACAGTTCTATAGTTAACAGAAATGAATGCTATATTGTGATCTTCGATCATCTAGATTGATGTATACCATAAAAAAACGATTTTCGAATTCCGAAAGATCTCCTCGATATATGTGCAAAACTAATTTTATATATATATATATATATATATATATATATATATATATATATATATATATTACAGAGAATATACATAAAAATAATTATATATATAAAAGTTTAATTATTTTTATGTATATTCTCTGTAATTATATATATATATATATATATATATATATATATATATTCTCTATATATCTAGATTAGAAACATTTCCCAGCACCAGTGACACCTTAATGAATTGTAATGATTTTTAATTATTAAATTTTTTATTCTTATTTTTATAAACATCATTTTTATATGCATATTAATTAGAGGTCTTTTTATTGATAAAGATGTATCTCTTTTTAAACATATTATAATATATATGTAATTATATATATATATATATATATATATATATATATATATATATATATATATATATATATATATATATATATATATATATATTATTCCCCCATTATGTTCCTTTATTGCCAATGTTCATATTCACTCCTATTATCATAATGCGGTATTGTTCCATAGGTCTGCCATCCTGGAAAAACGTAGGATAAAAGCTTTTCTTTTTGTCCACTAGATGGCAGACTGTCTCTAGTATATATAAATGCATTCATTTGTACAAGTAGGGTTGCCACCTGTCCGGGATTCACCTGAACAGTACGGGTCTTGAATCATGTGCACAGGTTTTGTACTGCTTGACACCCGGACACATTACTCAGCGCAGACTAGGGATAGACCATCTGGGCAGGGGGAACATTAGAACACCTGCCACTGTGGAGACAGCAGAAGAGGTATTTGTTCCAAATACACAGTGCCTGTGGGGTGTGTTAAAAACCCGAAGCTCCTTTCTGTCTCTCTCCCCCCCACCAGTCTCCTGCAGGTAGAGTCTCTCTGATCTCTGACTGAACCCCCCCAATCACCAGTGCGGTGTAGTGAGAGAATCGGGAGGCGGAGCTCACTGTAATTTCTGTCGGGCTGGCTGCTGTTCACACTGAATGCAGGGAGGTGAGCTGGGTTTTTTGTGACAAGTTTCCATGGATGGAAAGTTGTAAACTTTGATGATTTGTTTCACTGATGCATTGAAGGGTTAAGATGCCATTAGAATCGGAAGAGATAGTGAGTGTGTGTGGGGGGGGAGGGGGGAGTCTGCAGCCCAAACACAGCTGACAGTCTATCTCCCAAGCCTGAACACTTGTCTGTACAAACATCCCCAAATCCTCAGCCCAGATAATGTGAAGTCATTTATGATCATTCATGTAACCTGTGTGTATGTGGTCTGATTGTACAGAGTGACTCTGAGCTTGGATAACACAGTGTTGCATGAATGGTCATCCATTAACTTCACATCATCCAGGTATACAGAGTGCTAGGAGCTGGATTACAGTATATAGATATATACTTCTTATACCAGATTGTTTTCATTATAGACATCGCTATCTGACCACTTTTCTTAGCCCCCCCACTCCCCCCAGCTTACATCACCCCCAGACCACTTCATACAGACACCACTCAGAGCTGCTTCCTACCCCCCCCCCCCATCTGAGAGAAGACCTCATTCCATGGTCACTTACCTTCCCTTCTCTACCCAACATCGCTCCCTGGTAACCCCATAGACACTGCAAGAAATCCCTCTCTATACTGCCCCCATCATACCCACCACATTCCTCTCCTGTAAATACTGCCCCCATCATACCCACCACAGTCCTCTCCTGTACGTACTGCCCCCATCACACCCACCACATATCTCTCCTGTATGTACTGCCCCCATCATACCCACCACAGTCCTCTACTGTACATACTGCCCCCATCATACCCACCACAGTCCTCTCCTGTATGTACTTCCCCCCCCCCATCATACCCACCACAATCCTCTTCTGTAAATACTGCCCCCATCATATCCACCACAGTCCTCTCCTGTACGTACTGCCCCCATCATACCCACCACAGTCCTCTCCTGTACGTACTGCCCCTATCATACCCACCACAGTCCTCTCCTGTACATACTGCCCCCATCATACCCACCACAGTCCTCTCCTGTATGTACTGCCCCCATCATACCCACCACAGTCCTCTCCTGTAAGAACCACCCCCATCATACCCTCCGCACTCCTCTCCTGCAAGTATTGCCCCATCATACCCTCCGCACTCCTCTCCTGTACTTACTGCCCCCATCATACCCACCACAGTCCTCTCCTGTACATACTGCCCCCATCATACCCACCACAGTTCTCTCCTGTACGTACTGCCCCCATCATACCCACCACAGTCCTCTCCTGTACGTACTGCCCCCATCATACCCACCACATTCCTCTCCTGTAAATACTGCCCCCATTATACCCACCACATTCCTCTCCTGTAAATACTGCCCCCATCATACCCACCACATTCCTCTCCTGTACGTACTGCCCCCATCACATATCTCTCCTGTATGTACTGCCCCCATCATACCCACCACAGTCCTCTACTGTACATACTGCCCCCATCATACCCACCACAGTCCTCTCCTGTACGTACTGCCCCTATCATACCCACCACAGTCCTCTCCTGTACGTACTGCCCCTATCATACCCACCACAGTCCTCTACTGTACATACTGCCCCCATCATACCCACCACAGTCCTCTCCTGTATGTACTGCCCCCATCATACCCACCACAGTCCTCTCCTGTAAGAACCACCCCCATCATACCCTCCGCACTCCTCTCCTGCAAGTATTGCCCCATCATACCCTCCGCACTCCTCTCCTGTACTTACTGCCCCCATCATAACCACCACAGTCCTCTCCTGTACATACTGCCCCCATCATACCCACCACAGTTCTCTCCTGTACGTACTGCCCCCATCATACCCACCACAGTCCTCTCCTGTACGTACTGCCCCCATCATACCCACCACATTCCTCTCCTGTAAATACTGCCCCCATTATACCCACCACATTCCTCTCCTGTAAATACTGCCCCCATCATACCCACCACATTCCTCTCCTGTACGTACTGCCCCCATCACATATCTCTCCTGTATGTACTGCCCCCATCATACCCACCACAGTCCTCTACTGTACATACTGCCCCCATCATACCCACCACAGTCCTCTCCTGTACGTACTGCCCCTATCATACCCACCACAGTCCTCTCCTGTATGTACTGCCCCCATCATACCCACCACATTTCTCTCCTGTAAATACTGCCCCCATCATACCCACCACAGTCCTCTCCTGTAAGAACCACCCCCATCATACCCTCCGCACTCCTCTCCTGCAAGTATTGCCCCATCATACCCTCCGCACTCCTCTCCTGTACTTACTGCCCCCATCATAACCACCACAGTCCTCTCCTGTACATACTGCCCCCATCATACCCACCACAGTTCTCTCCTGTACGTACTGCCCCCATCATACCCACCACAGTTCTCTCCTGTACGTACTGCCCCCATCATACCCACCACAGTCCTCTCCTGTACGTACTGCCCCCATCATACCCACCACATTCCTCTCCTGTAAATACTGCCCCCATTATACCCACCACATTCCTCTCCTGTACGTACTGCCCCCATCACATATCTCTCCTGTATGTACTGCCCCCATCATACCCACCACAGTCCTCTACTGTACATACTGCCCCCATCATACCCACCACAGTCCTCTCCTGTATGTACTTCCCCCCCCCCCATCATACCCACCACAATCCTCTCCTGTAAATACTGCCCCCATCATATCCACCACAGTCCTCTCCTGTACGTACTGCCCCTATCATACCCACCACAGTCCTCTACTGTACATACTTCCCCCATCATACCCACCACAGTGCTCTCCTGTATGTACTGCCCCCATCATACCCACCACATTTCTCTCCTGTAAATACTGCCCCCATCATACCCACCACATTTCTCTCCTGTAAATACTGCCCCCATCATACCCACCACAGTCCTCTCCTGTATGAACCGCCCCCATCATACCCTCCGCACTCCTCTCCTGTACATACTGCCCCCATCATACCCACCACAGTCCTCTACTGTACATACTGCCCCCATCATACCCACCAAATTCCTCTCCTGTACATACTGCCCCCATCATACCCTCCAAATTCCTCTCCTGTACATACTGCCCCCATCATGCCCACCACAGTGCTTTCCTGTACATACTGTCCCCATCATACCCACCACAGTCCTCTCCTGTATGTACTGCCCCCATCATACCCACCACAGCCCTCTCCTGTACGTACTGCCCCATCATACCCACCACACTCCTCTCCTGTACATGCTACCCCATCATACCCACCACACTCCTCTCCTGTAAGTACTGCCGCCATTATACCCTCCACACACCTCTCCTGCTGTGCATTGCTTTGTACAGCGGTAATACATTAAACATACTACAAAAAAAATGGTGTGTGCTGCTGAAGTGTTCGGGTTTGGCTTGACGAAAAAGGTGGCAACCCTATGTACAAGTCCCCTATGCTCGAAAAAGGAGCGCACCTAGCAACCTACGGTGCATGCTCCAAAACGTTGTCGCTCCCTGTGACATCATCGCGCTCCCACGCTGTTTGTGTCTGTGTCTCAAGCCTCACTCTTTTTTTTTTTTTTCAAAATAACAATTTTATTAGACACAGGGTAACCCCCGAGTCTTAGAGGAGACAATACAAAAAGAAAACTTCAGAACATTAGGAGAAACAGTGCATATGGTATTGCAGCACATTACAAGGCAGACATCAGGGGGGAGCTCGGCGGCTCCCCACTTAAGCGGCTAAACCACCAGCACATTCTGCCGGAAGTCGAAACATAGCACACAAAAAAAAAAAAAAGAAAAACTCTTGAATAGTAGAGACAGAAAATAGATAAAGGGAAGGGATCAGAAGGGAAACGAAGAAAGAACAGGTAGGGGAACTGCAGACGCAGGGAGGTAGGGAGAGAGAAGGCGGGGGAGGGGTGAGGGGAGGCTCGACCCGTGGCTCAGGGCGGATCCTCGTGGCGATGCCATTCCTCCCAAATCTCGTCATGCTTCTCCAATCTATCCTGCAGCCTGGCTGTCATTTTCTCCATTAGCTCGACATCCTTAATCCTGGCGTACAGGTCAGTTTGAGAGGGGGGGGACAGGCGCTTCCAATGGAGAGCGACCAGGCACCTCGCGGCCGTTAATACATGCCTCATCAATTTTTTGGAGGGTTTGGGGATCTGCAGGGGTGACACCCCTAATAAAAATAGTTTTGGGGACCAGGGGACCGGTACTCCCAGGAGGCGAGACAGCAATTGCTGGGTTTCCGTCCAAAACGGTACTATCTTGGGGCAGGTCCAATATATGTGATACAAAGTACCCTTGGCTCCCTGACAACGCCAACACCTATCGGAGCTGGATGGATATATAGCATGGAGAACATCCGGTTTCATATACCAAAAATACAGTACTTTATAGGCGTTCTCCTTGTACAGCGTACAGAGAGAGCTTTTAGCTGCCTGAGACCAGATCGTCTGCCATGTCGCCTCCGGGATCTCCTCCCCAAGCGCCTTTTCCCAACGAAGCATGTATGCATGCTTACCCATAGAGGGGAAGGAGCGAGAGTTTAACAGCCTATATATGTCTGATATCAACCCGCGGCGAGCAGATCCCTCCAGTACCAGTTTTTCGAAGGGTGTTGGCGCCGAAAATTGGAGCTTTGGGGCAAATGATTGCGCATAGTGTCTTATCTGCAGATACCCATAAAACACCTGACGGGGCAAGTTAAATTTTTTTTGCAAATCAAAGAATGAGCGCAGTTTGCGGGTAATAGGGTCCACTAAATGGCCAAAGTGGAAGAGGTCACGCGTCGCCCAAGGAGATGACATCTGGTGGGTCAGACTATCAGGCATCCTGGGGTTGAACAGGAAAGATGTCAGAAGGGACCTCTCCGAGCTCAAACCATACGCCAGGGACAGCCTACGCCAAATCGTCCTGAGGTGGAGCATGGGTCCTAAAAGTCGGCCTGGGTCCACCTCCGCGCCCGCGTTCCACAACAGGCTATTCGGGTGAGTGGGGGCCAGCCATATTTTCTCAATTTCTGTCCATTTGTTATAGGAGCGCTGGGGGAACCAAGAGGTAATGGCGCGTAATTGGGCTGCCTGGTAATATTTAAGCAGGTCGGGGAACCCCAATCCCCCGTCGGTGCGGGATTCAAGCCTCACTCTTAGTGCACACATCGCCCGGACTTCCTAGTTTCCCAGCTGACGAAGATTCCAGGGGATAGTTCAACATCACAGCCTACATCTGCAGTGGATGATCGCCACCTACGGGTCAGCAAGCACTTGTACGCCGAATTCTCTCATTTAAAATGTAAGTGGATAATGCACCTATTGTAAAATTAAAATCACATTGTTCCTGACCTGGTGGCGCCTTCTTTCTTTTGTTTTATAAAAAAACAATTGGCTGAGAAAATACTAGTTTTGGTTTTGTGAGCCAGGCATGTTTGACATTGTACAAGGGTTAAAATGCTTGGTTTTTGCCTACTACATCAGGAAAATATCTAAAGTCTCATACACACATTTTCCGCAGACAAAGCCTCAGACTTTTTTTTTCGAAGGGCGTTGGCCAAAAACTTGTCTTGCATACAAACGGCACACAATTGTTGGCCAAACAAACACGAATGTAGTTACGTACTACATGGTTTTTCCGAGCATGCATGTTTGTACTTTGGACTTTTGTCCGACGGACTTGTGTACACAAGCTCGGGAAATCCAACATTTTAAAGCCTGCCATCCAACATTTGTCTGCAGAAAATCCGGCAACAATTGTCTGATGGAGTGTACAAACGCCTATTTCTGACATTTGGTGTTTACAGGTTAAAAAAATGCGTATTTTTTGCTAGAAAATTACTTAGAACTCTCAAACATAATATATATTTATCAGAGAATCTAGAGAATAAAATGGCAATTGTTGCAATATTTTATGTCACACGGTATTTGTGCAGCGGTTTTTAGAACGCAACTTTTTGGGAAAGAGACACTTTGATGAATTAAAAAAAAAATGTAAAAGTAAAAGTTACGCTGAGTAAATATATACCAAGCATGTCACACTTTATAATTGCACCCACTCGTAGAATGGCGACAAACTACAGTACCTAAAAAATCTCCATAGGCGACGCTTTACATTTTTTTTTTTTTACGGTTACCAGGTTAGAGTTACAGAGGAGATCTACAGCTAGAATTATTGCTCTCGCTCTGACAATCACGGCGATACCTCACGTGATTTGGACACCGTTTACATATGTGGGCGCAACTTCCGTATGCGTTTTGTTTGCTGCACAAGCTCACGGGGACCTTTAAAACGTTTTTTTTTTTTATTCAATTTATTTTTGTAATATAAAATTGTGTTTTTTAAAAAAATATATGTTTTTGATCATTTTTATTGCTGTCACAAGGAATGTAAACATCCCTCGTGACAGTAATAGGTGGTGAAAGGTCCTCTTTATGGAGGGATCGGGGGTCTAAAAGACCCCAAATCCCTCCTTTGCACTTCAAAGTATACTGTGTATTTTTTTTAAACCGGCGCCATTGGCAGCCGAGTAAACAGGAAGTGACGTTGCTTCCGTGTTTACACTGAAGAGACTGGATCGAAGCCATTCGTGGCTTCGTTTCAGTCTCTTGCTAGGCACTGGGGGCAGCAGATCGTAGAACGGGTCTCCCGGTGGGACAGGAGGCCCGGTAAGAGCGACGGAGGCGGGGATGTCCCCTCCTGCTCCTCCGGGATAACAACCGAGCGGCTTTTAGCCGCATCGGTTGTTATCCCTGGAAAGCCAAATAGCCGGCTCTACAAAATGATACCGAATTGATGCCTGCAGCTGCGGGCATTATCCTGGTATAACCCCCAAAAGCCGAGGATGCATATGTGCGTACGCTTGGCGGGAAGGGGTTAACTATACAAAAACATTTTGCCTTTCATTTTGATTTTAAACTGAATGGGTTGTTTTACAAGGTGATCATTTACAATCACTTTAAGTGAGTAATTCAGTCTTAGAAGCACCTTTTGTGTCCCTTGTCCCCAAACCTTCACTACTCACTGATCTTTACCTATCCTCACAGGACTTTAAATGTCATCCTTCAGTACTGTCCCCATTACAACATACCAGTGCCTTTTTTACATTTGATCTTTGCCAACTTGGTGGGCCCACGATTGCTGATATTTTTACGTCCTAACAACCAAGTTTGTACCTTAATTATATTGATTGTGCTGTGATTTGCACAAATCATTCTGTTGTGTACGATAAAAATGTAAAATCTCTAAAAAAACTATCTTTAAAAAACAAAAGACACACAACTCCATGATAACCTACCTTCTCCTCTTTATGCCCATCTTCCAATACTTCATCTTCATCTTCTATAAGACCATCTCCTTGGAATTTGTCATGGGTCCATTTTGGACTGCCTCCAGACTTTTTGAAGGGAAATCGTCCCCTTCCACGTTGGAAGTTGCCACGACCCCTTGCTCGCCTTGCCCAATAATCCACTCCATCATCTCTGTCATCATGCTAGATGAACAAGCCAAACCCAGATTATTATGCAGCCTTAAAACCAAGCCTACAACATACATCCAAACCTTATGAAGCATACAGTCATGGTCACTAAAGTACTTTTCTATATATTTTACACAATGGAAGTACTAACGGATTAAGGAATTGTAGAAAAAAACATATTTTAAGCCCAGCTGACATTGCAGTTTATATCAGTATTAAATACCAGGATCATAAAAACAAAAGATGTTCAAAGACTCAGTTTTTTATTTTATAGAAAGCAGCCACAGCCGATCAGAAATGCCTGCCCCCTACCAGAATGGGGCAAAGAACAACCTTTTGCTGCACTCTTACTGCAGAGGTTTGACACACTGCCTGAGTCAGAACAATAGCTCTGCAATTAGAAAAGGCTCATGCCCCCTGCTGACTGGTGAGCTCTAGCAGGGGAAAAGTCAGACCTCTGCAGAGAGGCCATTGTTTCCACACAGACAGAAAAGGTCATTGTCTGCAGCATGCTGATAGGGGGCAGACTTTTCTACTTGGGCTTCTTTCTGAAGAAAACAAAGACGTGGAACACTTTTGAAGCACCTGGAATGTATTTAGCGAATTTAAACATAATTTGGGCTTTTACATTAGGAGTGTTTATTTCTTGGCTGAAAGTCTTGCACTGTGCTGCTCTGAGAACAGGATACCTACATGTTTGGTGTCAGCAATAAGAAAGGAAAACAATGCATTTTATATTACATTGTTACGAGTAACAAATGCTAAAGAAAAAAGGTTCTGTACACAGACTGCTTGAAATGGACACCATTTGAGACCAAAGTTTTTCATCCCCAAAATGTTTGATCATATCCTTTCAATGATTATTAGCTTCAAGCTGGACAATCCAATAATTTTAATAAATACATATCAAAGTTACTGTCCTCTAGATTTAATAAAGTCTGAGCTAAGACAGCGGCTCATCCAATATTAAAACGCACTGCATTTTGGCTAGTCTGTTCATGCAAAGGTAAAGCCTCAAACACCCACCAGGAAGTATTTCTTGCTTTTAGGGGTATATTCTGGATCCCACTCCTCCTCTTTAGGACGCTTTTGGAAATTTGGCGTTGTATTCACAGGAGTAGAACTTGTCCCAGCAAACACCCCTCGTGCACGACCTCTGCCTCTAATTCGAAACTGCTAAACAATTGGTTTAATTGGCGGAGCGTTCAAAATGGGCATAGACAAGTTTGGTTGATTTACTCATCACAATATACTGTTTGTTGACAAAAAAAAAAAAAGACAAAGAAAAAAAAAATGGATGCACCAATAATTTCCTCTATAGAAATGGTATGCGTTTTTGCACTTTGAGCACAAAGAAAATTTTTTTGGTGCACACATTTTATTCTAATACCACAATTTCCAAATATAAAGCCTAGCAAGTTTTGTGTTTAAAAAACACAATTTTTATACCTGCATACCTCTCTACACACTGCAAGTAATGCTTTTTTCACAATAGCCTACTGCGTTTCTCCCTCTTAAGCGGGCCGTACACGATAGAAAAAAGTTGGAAAAAGCGTTCGATGCGCTTGATCGTGCAACTTTCAAGATGTTAGTGGGCTAACTTTGAATTGTCGAAATGCAATTTTTTATGACAAAAAACATGTCAGATTTTTTTGCACCAAAACAAATAATTTTCAAAACAGTAGTGGAAACAAATTGAAAAACACCTGCACGTGTTTAAATGTAGCCCCAGATTGTTTAATTGAGTGACCGCCTATGTTATCAATTGATATGTCGATACTTGGGCGACATCTATTGATACAATGATGAAGTTATTGCATGCACGGTCCACCGATCTTTTTTTACTGACTGTATTTGTCTAATGATCTTCTAACTGTATATGGCCAGCATTAATCTGCTTTGAAACCTCCAAAAGCACTCTGCATGATGTGACTCAATTGGAAGATGGTTTAACCACTAGAGCACCAGCTGTCCTCCTAAAACGGCACTGGAAAAGTGGCTTTTTGCCCCAGTGGGGTTTTAAAAAAAGGTAAATAATCCCAGTGGCTACTGCTGGCCCCTGCCATCCTAGTGCTGCAACCTCCGGCTGTCAGTGGCAGCCAGGGTTCATTGCCAAATCAAGGAGCTCCGGGACTTCCGATTCTTCATAGCAGTGCAGTGCAGAAGCAAACAAACACTTCTATGTTACGTATACATCAGGAATGTATGGAAATTTTGAGTTGCGTCACCTGTCAGTACAAAAGCTTGGGCAGAACGGTTAGGCCTCTTTCACACGGGCGGACCGATTGGGTCCCCCTGTCAGTTTTTACAGACTGACCCAATTGGACCCTCCATTCGCCTCTATGAAGCGTCATATGTAAACAGACACCTGCCAACATCCAATCCGATAAAAACACAGTTGGATGTAAAAGGACAAGCAGTCAGTTTACACCGACCACCCATAGAAGAGAGCAGCTGTGTGTGTTCATCATGAGCGGACACAGACCAGTTATCCGCCTGCTCAGCAGGGATCAGCGTACAAATTTCCAACTGAGCAGGCAGAGTCATCCATCCCTTCCCCCACCAGCGGTGAAAGGGGCCTTACGATTCAATCCTGCTTCTCACTACAGCAGCAGATATATCCCCAAGTTGAAACAATGATGTTGGATGATCTGACAGATTGCATTTACTGTGCAAGAATTAAATGCTTGTGTAGGGGAGGGCAATGTCATTAACATTTTTTAATCAAACAAATCTGGTAAAAAAAATAGTTGCCATTGTGCTATTCTGTGTCCTCGTCAACAGCCTTAGGCCCCTTTCACATTGGGCAGTGGAGGTGCAGTGACGGTATAGCCGCGCTATTTTTAGCGCTGCTATACCGTCGTATTTACCGCTATATTTGGCCGCTAGCGGTGCGGTTTTAACCCCCGCTAGCGGCCGAAAAAGGGTTAATACCGCCCGCAATGCGCCTCTGCAGAAGCGCATTACGGGCCGTATTACCGCGGTTTCCCATTGATTTCAATCGGAAGGCGTGGTATAGTAGCGATAAACACCCCGCTCCTATACCGCTCCAAAAATGCGGCTAGCAGGACTTTTGGAGCGGTCCTGCTAGCGCACCGCTTCAGTGTGAAAGCCTTCGGGCTTTCACATTGAAGCCTGCAGGGCATGATTTTTTCATGCGGTATAGCAGCGCTATTTTTAGCGCTGTACCGCATGAAAAACGCCTCAATGTGAAAGGGGCCTTAGGTTCCTTGCACACAGGGCCATCCCAGCTGTAGCGCTTCCCTCCTGGCATTTTAGTGCGCACAGGGGGGGGGGGGGGACAGGTTGCAGCATCCAGCCCCACCGCAGGTTGCAGCTGAACACTGTACAAGTGGTACTGGCATTTAGGCACCATTAAGCCACTTAGAAAGAAGGAAGCCCTGTTTAACCATTTGACCTCTTGTACCTTTTCACACCTTATGGACCAAGCAATTTTTACATTTGCACTATGGGCCTTTTTATTTGATGATATTTTCAATTACTTAAAGCTGAACCATGACAAACTAAAAGTCCTCCCTTGCAGTGGGGCTGCCCCCACACTTCAAAAGTTAACTGCATGTTAAGTTTAGGGAACAGAAACAGTATTTTTACTTATCCAATTTTTCGCTCCCTCAGCAGACATCACTCCCCTCCGCTCCAGCAGTGCGCTGGCCCTCTGCGTATATCCAATGCAGGCTAGTGTCCCTGAATTGGTCTTAATGATGTCAAAAGGACCTAAGAAAGCTGGAGTGCAGGGAACGGTCAAATAGCACAGTGGAGGCTGCAGAGAATCGGGCAAGTAAAACTGCATCTCAAAAAATGTGAATATCATAAAAATTACCAGTTACACTTACTGGTAACGGTGTTTCTAGGAAATCTTCCAGGACGGCACACCTGAGAGATAACTGGTCTCACCTGACAGAAAACACAAACAATAGAGGTTAAAAGCCCCCGCCCTTCCCTCTGCTCCTCAGTTGTGACAAAGTATTCACCAACACCAGTGCAAGGGTAAATTCTGTGAGAATTCAAGATCACCAAACAAGGTTTGGGAAGTATGCCTGCCATTCTGGAATAGTTCCTAGAAACACTGTTACTGTAAGTGTAACTGGTATATTTCTCCAGTCATCACTCAGAACCAGGCACCTGAAACGATGAGCAAGAAGCTCAGGCCTACTTTAGGGTGGGACCACTAGCTGTAGGATTTTCCTGCCGAACACCAGGTCCTGAGGCGACAACAGCTCCACCCTGTAGTGCCTCAGAAAGAAGTTTCTTACTTGTCCATGTGGCTGCCTTGCAGATCTTGTCAATAGATGCGCCCGCCTTCTCTGCCCAGGATGTCGCCAGATATCTTGTAGAATAAGCTTTAATGTGACTTGGGACTGGTTCACCTGACTGCTTGGTCTGTTTTATCCATCTTGGTATGGTTGGTTTAGAGGACTGGAGACCTTTCCTCTGGCCACAAAAACCAAGCAGTGGTTGGATTTCCTAAAATTCTTGACATTGTCCAAATAAACTAATAGACA
Organism: Rana temporaria; assembly: GCF_905171775.1. Taxonomy (NCBI): domain Eukaryota; kingdom Metazoa; phylum Chordata; class Amphibia; order Anura; family Ranidae; genus Rana; species Rana temporaria. The sequence goes on from NC_053492.1 coordinate 296,992,832, forward strand.
CCGTCTAACATCTAATGAAGGTTGCCTCATTTTCATTCTGGGGGTTCTCACAAAATGAAGGGAGGATGATCTCTTGTGACTTGTGGAACTGTGGGGTCACCTTTGGTAAGTACAGGGGATCCTGCCTAAGGATAACCCTGTCTTCTAGAACAAAAAATGCCTTTTAATCATCAGAGCCTGTAAATCACCTAGCCTTGCTTCTGGCAGTTCCGTCGGGAAAACTGGTCGTGTGTACGAGGCATAAGAGGTGATAAATAGATCAGGTTCTAAGGCAATACAAACCTTGAAAGATGGAGGCATTTTCAGGGTTTCCACCACCAAAAGAAAAAGATAACTCTCTCCGTGAGAAATAGAAACTCTTACCGGAAGGAGTGGACCTCCTGTTCTAGCGAGGTCATCTGCAGATATAGCCCTCTGTGGGGTCTGGGATGGATCCTGGTTCCAAAGTGTATACGTAAGCTCTAAACGTCCTCCTCACTCAATGGCCACCACCATCCATCCCCCTTACTCCAAGGGACGATCTCCAAAATGAACGCGGAGCATATAAAAAGGACAAAGGCTCCAATACTGTGTTATCGTTTTTTCAAACACATCCCTGCTGGATGTCCTCAGACATAAAAATTGCTCTGAGGAGTCCCTGCATGTCCTTGGCTGTAAAGGCGTTTCCCAGGCCTAACTTCCTCCATATCTTGCCTGTATCGGGGTCTAGGTCTTTCCCCTCTTCCAGAAAGCTCTGCTCTTGAGACTTTTGCCTCTACCTCGTTGGAAAACAGAGGCAGAAGCTCTCTGGGGACCCCCGTGGGCTACCTTCCGAGGTCCCCTCCCGAGAGGAGGAACCCTCCCTACCTGCGACTTGCTTTACAGGACTGGAGTGTCGCAAGCATTTCCGATTGCAGTGAGAAAATATTTCATAACTTGCGAGGCCTCCTTGCCTGCTAGTTTATGGATACACTTGAAGGCTTAGTGTGGTCCTGCGGGAGCTTGTCATTGCAGTACCAACACCACTTAGACCGGGAGGGAGCTTTGGATTTGGACCTACTGGCAATCCCTTGGGCCAGGCAACCTATTTCTGAAACATAGAAACACAACCACGTTAGCCCCCTCTAAGCCCTCTGTAGTGTTCTTTGCGGGGGGGGGGGAGTGAGGTATAGGGCCACACCTTCCCTTATCCCCCCCCCACCAGCTTGGTAGACTCACCCCCTGTGGTCATCTCTGGTGCTGCAGTCATTTCCGGCCCATCCTCTGTCTCCACCTGTGCCAGGAAAGCCTGCAGGACTCAACCCCTGTCGCCCGCCAGCCGTGGAAGGAAAGGGATGTGGACCCCCGCCTAGCTGCTGTGATTTGGTCTGCTTCGGCATGCCTTGCTGCACATGGTCTGCACCATCTGGCCAGAGTCCCCAAAAATTAAGTTTGCAGACATGACGTCACACCTGGCGCAGCTTCTTTAGCAATGACCTTATTTGACTTACCCTCTTGTGGAGGGTGTCAATGACTGTCTTCTGGACAACTGTCAAGTCAGCAGTCTTCCCCATGATTGTGTACCCTACTGAACCAGAGACCATTAAAGAAAGGCTCAGGCAACCCTTACAGGTGTTTTGAGTTAATTGGCTGATTAGAGTGTAACACCATGGGTCTACAATATTTAACTTTTAACCAATCTAAAAAAAAGTCTGATACAGAATTTTGGGTTTCAAAAGCTGTAAACCATAAAGAAAAGAAAGAAATGCTTGAATTATATCACTGTGTGACAAATCTATATACGTGTTTCACTTTTTGAATTGAATTACTGAAATAAACTTTAAAAATATTCAAATATTCAAATTTTGAGATGCACCTGTAAGTTAACCCTTGCAGCATTTTTATTTATGGCACTTGGCCTTATACATTTTCTTTTTTAGGCATCTGGAGAGAGAGAATAATGGCTACACCTTTGATTTACATACAACAGAGACTATTTGACTATTTAGAAGGGTCATTTTACACAGAACATTTTAACAGACTCTCCCGTTGTGTACTACATAGCAATTCTTATCTGAGGGAAAGGAGCATGTTGTAGGAGGAGTCTCAGAGGCTTAGCCCGGGTTTACACTTGTGCGAACAGAGACATTGCTGTGTTCGCACAAGGAGTAAAAGTGGTTGTAAAACTAAAAAATGCTCCTGTTCCTTTAAAGCATGATCTACAGCAATGTTTCGCAACTCTAGTCCTCAAGTACCCACAACAGGTCATGTTTTCAGGATTTCCCTCAAATGAAATGGCTGGGGTAATTACTAAGGCTTTGATACTAGAGGCCGACCGATATGGGTTTTTCTCTGGCCAATGCCGATATTTAGAAATTGGGGTGGCCAATGCCGATATTTAGAAATTGGAGTGGCCGATGGCCGACATATGTTGCCGATTTTTGCGGCTGATATTTTAGGCCGATTTTTTTTTCCTTCATCTCAGAAAATCTAGGGTGGAGAGGAGGTTATTGTTTAGGGTGGAGAGGTGGGGTGCAGCCTATCAGTAATCCCATCATTGCCACCTCATTAGTGCACACAAATTCAGCCTGTCAGTGCCACATCAGTGCCCAATCGTGCAGCCTATCAGTATCCATTAGTCCCCACCAGAGCAGACTGTCAATGCAACCTGGTCAGATTCAGTGCCACCTCATTAGTACCCACCCGTGCAGCCCATCAGTGTCCATTCGTGCCTGTCAGTGCAACCTCATCAGTAACCACCAGTGCATCCCATCAGTGTCCATCAGTGCCACCTCAATAGTGCCTACTAGTTCAGCCTGTCAGTGCCACCTCATTGGTGCCCATGACTGCCACCTCACCAGTGCCCAGCTCAGTGCCAAGCTCACCAGTGCCAAGCTGTCATTCAGTGCCCACCATTGCCAAGCTGTCACTCAGTGCCCACCAGTGCCAAGCTTATCAGTGCCCGCCAGTGCCAAGCTGTCATTCAGTGCCCATCAGTGCCAAGCTAATCAGTGCCAAGCTGTCCATCACTGCCACCTCATCAATGCCCACCAGTGCCAAACGCCAAGCTGTCACTCAGTGCCCACCGGTGCCAAGCTCATCAGTGCCACCTCATCAGTGCCGAGCTGTCATTTACTGCCACCTCTTCGGTGCCCACCAGCGGAGCGCTCCCGGCCCGTTCTGTCCCCTCGCATGGCAAAAGACCACTCCATTCGTCCCCCCGACAGGCTGCGCGGCTTGCCTCTGCCTCCAGACTACAATCCCCAGAATGCAGCGCGGGCGGGAACAGCCAATCGGCGGCCGCCGCTGACTTCTTCCAAAAAGTCAAGCAGCAGCCGTGATAGCAGCCGTTTAAAATAGACGGTGGGCGTCCGGCCGGGGGGGGGGGGGGGATATTCCACCCAGCACACCCCTGCCTCAGCTCTCGAACAATCGGCCTTTTTTTTAGATGATAATGCAGATTTCTTTAAAAAAGCTAAATATTGGCCGATATATCGTCCGACCTAATTAAAACTGATCAAAACACCTGTGCAAAATAAAGAGATTTTTAATACAGCTTACCTGTAAAATCTTTTTCTTGGAGTACATCACGGGACACAGAGCGGCATTCATTACTATATGGGTTATATGGAGTACCTTCAGGTGTAGACACTGGCAATCTCAAACAGGAAATGCCCCTCCCTATATAACCCCCTCCCATAGGAGGAGTACCTCAGTTTTGTAGCAAGCAGTATGCCTCCCAAAATGGTCCTCAAAAAAGAGGGGTGGGAGCTCTGTGTCCCGTGATGTACTCCAAGAAAAAGATTTTACAGGTAAGCTGTATTAAAAATCTCTTTTTCTTTATCGTACATCACGGGACACAGAGCGGCATTCATTACTATATGGGATGTCCCAAAGCAATGCTTACAATGAGGGGAGGGAGAACATCTCCAAGACAAAAGGATTTAATTTAGAGATATACTCAAATCATAATAAATCCAACTTAGTTGAGAAAAATAATCTTAAATTTTTAAATTTAACTCAAACAAGAGGAGCCCCCGGAATCCGAGGGTCTCAAACTGCAGCCTGCAGCACTGCCTGCCCGAAGGCAGTATCAGTATTCCTTCTTACGTCCAACTTGTAGAATTTTGTAAACGTGTGGACAGAAGACCAGGTTGCCGCCTTGCAAACTTGAGCCATAGAGATCTGGTGGTGTGCTGCCCAGGAGGCGCCCATGGCTCTAGTAGAATGAGCCTTTAATGATACTGGAGGAGGCAACCCTTTCAAGCCGTAGGCCTGAGTGATTAATTGCTTAATCCACCTAGAAATGGTGGACTTTGCAGCTGCCTGCCCCTTCTTGGGCCCATCCGGTAGAATGAACAGCACATCTGTCTTCCGGATCTTCTTTGTAGCTTTAAGATAGGCCTTCATGGCCCTGACAATATCCAAGGTATGCAGCAACCCTTCCTTTCTGGAAGTAGGTTTAGGGAAGAAGGATGGTAATACCAAATCCTGGTTCAAATGAAAACTGGATATGACCTTCGGTAGGAAGGAAGGATGAGGGCGGAGAACGACCCTGTCCTTATGAAAAACAAGATATGGTTCCTTACAGGATAAGGCTGCCAGCTCCGAAACTCTTCTTGCGGAAACTATGGCAACCAAAAATACTAACTTCCTTGTCAGTAGAACCAAAGGAATATCAGCCAACGGCTCAAACGGTTGTTTCTGTAAACTTGACAGAACAAGATTTAAATCCCACGGACAAAGCGGGGATTTAACTGGAGGTCTAATACGTAAGACCCCTTGAAGGAAGGTCTTAACCAGCGAGTGGGTGGCCAGCGGCCGCTGAAACCACACTGACAGAGCAGAAATCTGTCCTTTGATTGTGCTTAATGCCAATCCTTTATCCACTCCTAGCTGGAGAAAACTTAATACTCTATCGATGGTAAATTTGCGAGAAAGCCATCGCTTGGACTCACACCAGCCTACATAGGCCTTCCAGACCCTGTAATAAATCACCCTAGAGACCGGTTTCCTGGCTCTGATTAGGGTAGAGATTACTTTCTGAGACAGACCTCTACCCCTGAGAATCAGGGATTCAGCTTCCAGGCCGTCAAATTTAGATGCCGTAAGGCAGGGTGGAGGATCGGACCTTGCGATAGCAGGTCTGGCCGTAGAGGAAGAGTCCACGGGTCTCCCACTACCATCCTTAAGATTAGTAAGTACCATGCTCTTCTGGGCCATGCTGGAGCTACCAGGATGACTGGTATGTGCTCCACCCGGATCCTGCGCAGCAGGCGGGGTAGTAACTGGAGCGGGGGAAACGCATAAAGAAGTTTTAACTGATGCCAAGGGCAAACCAACGCATCGGTTCCGCAGGCCATCGGATCCCTTGAACGGGATATGAACCTGTCTAGTTTCTTGTTGAGTCTCGATGCCATGATATCCACGTCCGGCACTCCCCATCTTTGGCAGAGTGCTTGAAAGACTTGTGGATGCAGAGACCATTCCCCCGGCCATAGAGTCTGGCGGCTTAAGAAGTCCGCCTGAAAGTTGTCCACTCCTGGAATAAATATTGCCGATATGCAGGGCACATGAGCCTCTGCCCATAGGAGAATCAAGCTCACCTCTCTCTGAGCGGCTTGACTCCTGGTTCCCCCTTGGTGATTTATGTATGCCACGGCCGTGGCATTGTCTGATTGAATTCTCACCGGGAACCCCTGCAATTTTGACGTCCAAGCCCTGAGGGCTAGTCGAGCAGCTCTGAGCTCCAAGATGTTGATGGGCAACTGCTTCTCTGGCTTTGCCCAAGTACCTTGGCGAGTGCAACCATCCAAAATTGCTCCCCAGCCCGTCAGGCTGGCGTCTGTGGTCACTATCTTCCAAGCCACTGGGCTGAAAGACTTCCCCTTCAGTAGATTCTGAGGGTCTAACCACCAACACAGACTTTGTCGGACTCTTGATGAGAGCGGCAACGGGATATCCAAGGCCTGTGGCCTTCTGCTCCATGCTGACAGGATGGCTGCCTGTAGGATGCGAGTGTGGCTCTGGGCGTATGGTACCGCCTCGAATGTGGCCACCATCTTGCCTAGTAACCTCATACATAGGCGAATAGTCGGTTCTTTCTTGCTTAGAACCAGTAGGATTAATTCCTTGATGGCTTTTACCTTCCTCAGAGGTAGGAACACTCCTTGTTGTTCTGTGTCTAATCTCATGCCGAGATATTCCAACTGCCTTGTGGGCTGGAAAGCTGACTTTTCTCGATTTAGGACCCAGCCGAACCTCTCGAGGTATTGGACCGTGAGGGCCACTGCTCGCTCCAAGCCGGGAGACGAGTGATCTATGACTAGGAGGTCGTCCAGGTATGCTAGGATCGTGACCCCTTGGATCCTTAGTTTGGCTAGGATTGGAGCTAGGACCTTCGTGAACACCCGGGGGGCCGTAGCCAACCCGAAGGGAAGCGCCACGAATTGGAAGTGACGCGAAGCCACCATGAAGCGTAGATATCTTTGATGTGGCTGATAAATTGGAACATGAAGGTAGGCATCCTTTATGTCTATGGACGCCATGAAGTCGTCCTTCTGGAGTGTGGCAGCTGCTGACCGCACGGATTCCATCCGAAATGAGCGGATCTTTAGATATGCATTTACCATCTTTAGGTCCAAAATTGGCCTGACATCTCCATTGGATTTTGGGATGATGAATAGGTTGGAGTAGAAACCCAGCCCCTGTTCCAGGACTGGTACCTCTACTATTACTTCCTGGGAAAGTAGATGATCTAATGCCGATCTTAATGCGGCTCCCTTTTCCGGATCGTTTGGAATCCTCGACTTCTGGAAATGAGGAGGAGGAAACCTTAGGAAATCTAATTTGTAGCCTGTGGCCACGGAAGACCGTACCCACTCGTCGGGAATGCTGGCTTCCCAAATCTCTGAAAAGAGTCGCAGCCTTCCCCCCACCTTCGTGGGTGGGGGCGCCCCTTCATAAGGTTGGCTTGGGGGCTGGTTTTGCTGGTTTGCGAAACCACTGCCTTTTGCCTCTAACAGCCTGTCCTTGTGATCTGCTGTTGAAGCCGAAGTTTGCTTTTGCAGGAGGCCGTCGATACTGCTTGGCATTAGAGGGCCCCTGCCCAGGGGAATACTGTCGTTTAAACGCAGGTCCCTGAACCTTCTTCTTAGTTGGCAAGAGAGTACTCTTGCCGTTTGAAATGGTCTGAATGTATTTATCTAGGTCTTCTCCGAAGAGTCGTCCTCCATGGAAGGGGAACCCTACCAGGAGCTTCTTGCATGGGGGCTCAGCCTCCCAGCTTTTTAACCATAAGAGTCTTCTCATATGGATAAGGGATAACGATAAACGTGACGCTTGCTGGATAGAATCCTTGATTGCGTCTACCGTAAAACATATGGCCTTAGGGACATCCGAAAATTTTTCTGCCTGCTGGGCCGGAATAAGTTTAAGCATCTGCTTAAATTGATCCGATAATGCTTGAGCGACCCCAATCGCAGCCACAGCTGGCTGTACTACTGCCCCTGCAGTAGTGAAGGAGTTCTTAAGTAGTGCTTCCAAGCGCTTATCAACTGGATCCTTGAACACCTGTATGTTTTCTACAGGGCATGTTAACGATCTGTTAACACATGAGATGGCTGCGTCCACTGCAGGAGTAGCCCATCTTTTGGAAAATTTTTCTTCCATGGGATATAGGACAGAGAACCTTTTAGGTGGTAAGAAGATCTTATCTGGCTTGTTCCAATCTTGGAACAAAATTCCCTCTAATAGAGGATGGATCGGAAACACAGCATTGCTTTGAGGCGCCCTCAGTGAGCCCAAAGCTGAAACCGTCGATACCTGGAGATCTGGTACTGGCAAGTTGAATGCCCTATGGACCAAGTCCGACAATCCTTGAATCCACCAGCTCTCCCTCAGGGAGACTGCCCCAGACTCCTCTGTATCCGGATCTTCGATCCCTGAACCTACTTGGTCCTTGTCCAAGAGGTCGTCCAATTCCCCTGAGGAAAGGACCTCCTCTTCTGAGGGTCCGCGCTCGGGCGACGGAGATCTATTCCGCTTACTGCCCCGCATAGCTGCGGCTATCATTTTACCCATGCTTTTCTGCATCTCTTTTAAAGAGGTGAGTAATACCTCCTCCGTGACCATCTTAGGGTTGGACTGACCCGCGTCAGCTCCAGCCCCAGATCCCGATGGCCCCAAGGCTCCCTGTGGGGAAAGCAGCGGCATAGCTTTGTCTGAGACCTCAGACTCTCTGGGGGAATCCCCACCTCTTGTACCCTCTGACCCGGATGCCATGGTACAATACCGAGGTACACCTGCTACCTATTGGTATTTGGAACTATAAAAGTTAATTGCCCAAACACCTGTTTGGGGGATAAAAAATGCTTCCTCTCCCCTAGATGACTTTTTTTTTTTTTTTTCGTTTTTGTTTCAAATCCAGGAAAGAAAAAACATTCTGTCCCCCTGAGTAGTATTGCAAAGAAAAACTATGAGATGGAAAAGAAACAGCCTATTTCTAGGCTTGAAAAACAGTCCTCTGAAGACTGCAATATCCTTTCTGGCCACTGTGTGTCCTCGGCGCCCCGTGCTGCCGCTCTGGTCTTTCTCCTCAGTTCCAAAGTATTGAATGGAACAAACAAGGAAGGGCCGCCCCTTCCTTTAAGCCACTGACCCGCCCTTCCCCCCCAGCAATCTCAAACAGGAAATGCCCCTCCCGACAGGGGGAGGGGGGGGGGATTTGGGAGGAAGGGACCTCTCTGTTCCAGCAAACTGCAGCCTGGAACCATGAGGAGGTCAGCGTTTTGCCTGCTTGCAGGCTCTGAGGAGGAAGACTGAATGGAGCATCGCCTGGAGGCTTGCAGGTAAGCAAAGCTCTCTGACACACACATATATTTTTATATAACACAGGCCCCACTCAATGCTTTTCCAACACTACAAGGGAGGTCACATCTTATGGGGAATAATACATAGAGAGCCATCCTATCTTTATGATATGTGACTAGTTTGCCAGATGCAGTGCATAACTTTAGGCATGTCCCCTGTGACCCCCCAGAAAAAAACCTGCTAAGAACCAAGTTCCGCAAGTTTTCCCCTCACTTACCTGCTCCATGCCGCAGGACTTTGCCAAGCAAGAGGCCCAATCTTCCCCCATCTCCGTGGGGATGTCTAGACCTTCAGGCCCTGGGTTCCTATGAAGGATCCACTGTCCTGGGCCCATATAGCACCCTGGCAACAGAAAACTTTAGGTACCCAAAGGTTTCTAAGTTCTGGGCCCAGGGTCCAGCTCTCTAAAAAGAAAAGCATTATGGGCTATACCCCAAGGGTTTGGGGTCCGGTTACTGACCACTTTAGCGCTGAGGCTTTTTTGGACAGAACCGGTAGCTCACCTAATCCCAAGGATGCGGAGGCAAGCTAAACCATGACTAACACCTAAGACACTGGCGTAAAAACTGAGGTACTCCTCCTATGGGAGGGGGTTATATAGGGAGGGGCATTTCCTGTTTGAGATTGCCAGTGTCTACACCTGAAGGTACTCCATATAACCCATATAGTAATGAATGCCGCTCTGTGTCCCGTGATGTACGATAAAGAAAATGGGAAGCCTTAAAACATGACCTGGGGGTACTTGAGGACTGGATTTGAGAAACGCTGACCTATAGCATAGTGCTTGTGCAGTGCAATTTGTCCCATTCTATGCTGTAAAATACCTGGTTCATCCTGCCTGTTCCTGTGTCCCCCATTTGTACTGACCACAATAATCATGGCTTCTGATCCATGATACCATGATCAGTTTACATCCCTCCGTCATCCTACTGTGTGATCAGTCTGTCCCTCTCCCCATCAGTTCAGTAGTCTGAGCCAATCTCCTCCCCACCTGCTGCTATTCTACTGTAGCTGTAAAGTAACGTATATAAATCACATGCATCGGTTTTATGAAGATATAAAGCACAGTATGTCAGGTTTTTATTTTTATTATAATTCTAAATACCTTTCTGCAGTCACGTGATCTCCCTCTGCTGGCTGGCATACAGAGGGGAATCTCTGCTCCTGCTGCTCTCCTTAGATCAGGAAAGAAGAGTGGAGGGAGGTCACGTGACTGCACAGCAGAGCTGTGCGAGAAGGTATTTAGGATAAGATTTTTTTTTTAACCACTTCAGCCCCGGAAAACGTTGCCCTCTTAACGACCAGAGCATTTTTTTGCGATACGACACTGCGTCGCTTTAACCGACAATTAAGCAGTCGTGTGATGCTGTACCCAAATAAAATTGACGTTCTTTTTTCCCACAAATAGAGCTTTCTTTTGGTGGTATTCACAGAGGGGAAGTCACACATGTCTAACTCATGTTTGAAATACATTGCCATCTAGTTTTAATATATGAAATGTCATTGTAGATAGGAACAATTGCAGATTTATGCGTTTAAATATTGCGTGGTTCTGCTTAATAAAAAAAAAAAAAATGTTGAATAAAAAGGTTATGTGTATTAAGCCTGGGGTCAGCTCGGGCGCTGGGAAAACCAGAGAATATGCATACAACACAACTTTAAAATATCTGCACCAGATGTATGAGGACTTATTCACGTTGCCCACATACTAAATGCTCCATTTTAGTGCGCAGCCAGCTGTCATTTTAATTTTTTTGTTGCTGCATTGAACTGTGGTGAGGGTGCAGTAGAATTTGTGTTTCAGCACATGACACGGTTTACTTTTTCATCCAGGTTTCCACACAGCAGTCCTGTGCCTTCCTGCACGCTGCAGCAGAAGACTGCTTGTTGGCTGTGTTGCAATGTAAACAGGGCACATAGAAAACAATTGTTTTCCATGTGCCCTTTAAGTGATGTTTATCCAGCACTGAAAAGCACCACACTGTGTGAATGAGCCCTTAATTCCTGACTTTTTACTGAAAACAAACATGTAGGAAATGGTCAGGTGTGTGTTTGTGCCACACTACCTCAGAATGAAACCATTAAAAAGTTGGTCTTAAAAGATAACTAAGCCCAAAAACAAACATATATATTGCAGCTTATCAGACCTTTGCCATTGGGGGTACATTCGTTTATTTTTTTTCCAGGCTAAGAATATTTTTAGTAAAAACAGAGATTTCCTATTAAAATTCCTATTCCCACTTTGGGTGGTTTATTTCCAAAGAACGAACAGCTCTAATATGACACATACTGCCGTGTTATTTGTGACGTGAACGCATATACACATCTTGGGGGTTTCTAAATAACAGGGAACAGTTTTCGTCTATAACTAGAAAGAACTTCTGCAACAAAGCACACAGTTTGTGTATTGTAATGCATTAACAGTCTGTCTTCCAAGCAAGGTCAGAAGTAGCTTTCTCTGCATGACAGGAAGCCAACCAATGAGAGTGCAGGGTCTCAAACACATCTGTCCATGTTAGAAGTTTTGCTTTGACAAACCTTGCAGCAACAATGTCTTCGATAAGTAAATGATCTGCACTACTAACGCAGTTAAATGTATAACTTGATTGATACATATACTGGTGTTCTATCCCCTCACCACAAAAAAAAAACACAACTGATAAAAGCATGTGTAGATAATCATCTTAAAATACCCATATCCAACTTATCATAGCTGTCAACCGCTGACTTCACAGACCAAAAAATATTTACGAATACACAATTTGTATATTAAGCCTTTATAGCAGTATTACAGGTTCTCTGTTAACTTACAAAAGTTCCTCTGGGCCTGCTGATGCCTTGAAAACCTGCATATTCTTTGGGATCCAAGGGACCTTTGAACTCTTCATCCTTGCTTTCCTTCTTACTGTCCTTATCATCTGAGGGCTCATTCTCTTTTCTCTTTTTGCTGCAATAGAAAAGGAAAATGCACATACAAAAGCAAATCGTAAAAAGTAAAAAAAAAAGAAAACATACTTATAACTACATATAACACAATACAGGCAGATGTATACATTATGCACTTTAACATTATCTGAGCTCCAGTAACTTACTAGACCTAACCTTGTGCCCCGAGTCAATCCAAATAGTTTGCATAAATAAAAGAATAAATGAACAAGTTCAGTAACAGGCTAGGGCACAGTCTCCATTTCTCCCCAGCAATTTTTACCTGTATTTTTAGGGATTGGGATTATTAATTTTCTTTAACCACATGCAGACTGGCTCACGCACATATACATCAGCAAAGTGGCTTGTTCCCGCGTATTGACATACCCGTACGTCAACACCTTTAACTGTCATAGCAGGCACGCGCACCTGATGCGCGAGGCCACCCGCGATCATGGGCACAAGAGCCAAAACAGGGATTTGTGCGCGTAAACACAAAAATCCTCATTATGACGAGAGAAGAGACAGATCTGCTGTTCGTAGTTATTACATTTACACAGTAATCAGTGCATTTTTATAGCTCTGATCGTTGTATAAATGTCAAAAGTGTCTGGTCTGCCGCAATGTCACAGTCTAGCTAAAAATCGCAGATCACTGCCATTACTAGTAAAAAAAATAAAAAATCTGTCTACCTACCTATTTTGTAGACAATATAACTTGTGCGCAAGCCAAACATTTACAAAAAAATATGTAAAAGAATACATATTGGCCTAAACTGTTGGAAGAATTATTTTGGATGTAGCAAAAAGTAAAACATTTTTTTTTCAAAATTGTCAGTCTTTTTTGTTTATAGCACCAAAAACAAAAACCGCAGAGGTGATCAAGAACCACCAAAAGAAAGCTCTATGTGTAGGGGGGGGGGGGAAGAACGTCAATTTTGTTTGGGTATGTTGTACGACCGCACCATTGTGATTTAAAGCAATGCTGGGCCGTATCGCAAAAAATTGCCTGGTCATTAAGGGGGAAAATCTTCTGGAGCTGAAGTAGTTAAATCACACATTTTAATATCCAATTTGAATAGACCGTTTTCCAAGTAATTTACAGTAACAAGGGCTGTAGAAAGTCAGCTCTGAACTGTACTACACGTAAACTCAAGGCTGCAAACACAAAACTCTGCCTCTTAGTTACAAAAGTATTATCACCATTTGATACCCTGAGACCTTTGAGATGTCCACATAAAAAAGTAAACTTAAAAACATTTTTTTTGACACAATATTAAAATTGTATTTGGCAATGTGGTGTCATTATTAAGCATTGATAACCCCAGCGGTCTGAATGTACCAAAAATGACAAAAGTGCAATCAGCCTGTAAATCAGCTAGCTACACAAGACTAATAGGCTTCCTAATATGTTGTGCTTACAGGCAAATTGTGATGGAGTTTCAGAGTGCATATGCATTTGTATATACAGTAGTTACTTTTTAAATGAAACTAGAATAAGTACCTGAACTTGTAACTGCTTGGGAGGGGCAGAAGTAAGGCTCTGTTAACATTTGTGCAAAGCAGTAATGAAGTGACTTTGTGTGCTGATTCTTTATTGTTCAATTAGCAGGATGAAGGCCAGGAGGCGACCAAGCTGTATTATTTCATTGTAGCAGAGAAAAGTCATTCACTGATCTGAGTAGTTCTGCTCTATTTAGCAATTTGAAATCCGCTCCAGAAACTGCCACATTGTTGGTGAAAACTTTAAAGTATAACTAAAGGCAAAACAGTTTTTTTTTAGTTTTGGAGAGGGATCAGAACCTGTCTGTCAGGTCTAATTGCTGTCGGTGAGAGGTTCTCTATTTGTCTTGTTTACCATTATGATTGAAAGTTAAAGAAAATCCTCAAATTTTGGTTTGTACCCAGAAAAGTAATAAAGGAAAAATCTTCCAATGTGGACACTAGTTCTGGTAACCTGGGGGTCTCCAAGGGATTCCCTTAATTTGCAGGGATTTCCGCTCACTTCCTGTTCGGCTATGGGATAGGAAGTGAAGTGAAATCTCCGTAATTGGAGACACATGGGTTATAACCTGCTCTTACTCTGTTCATAATAATAAAAACAGTTTTGCCTATAGTTCTACTTCAAAGTGTGCATCAATGTTATGTAGTTTATCCGGCATGCTGTATCAAGGATGGCAGGCTGACTGTGATGTTGCATAGAAGGGCTAAACAGTGCCTCTGATTCCTATCTAACCTTTGCATTTTTACTAATGATGTCATTATCGGACCTTTACATAAACCTTAGCAGCCGATTTAGCAGGATATTGAAATACTTTGAAGAGGAGCGTTTTCCTTGTGACTGACATTTAAAAATGTACTTCTGTTAAATCTTGTTGGGCTAGACCAGCCATTCTCAACCAGGACTCCTTCAACCATTTTCTATCGGCAACGTGAGCACTTAATTTCTGACTCTCAGATAAGTAGCCACTGACACCCGTGATCTTTTTAGCTATCTGTAAAGGAGTAAATCCCCAATAACAATCACACTAATGTACCAAGAGCTATAGATAGCAATCATTAGCTGGCATATCCTGGGAACAAAAAAAGGTATTTCAATGGTTTCTACAGTATAAAAAAAAAAAAAAAAGCTGGGGTTGAGTCTCCATTTCATTAACATTGTTTGGTTATACCTGTGCTTCCAATTAGCCCTGATAGACGTGAGGGGCAGGAAGGACTGGCCACCATCTGACCACTGTTTATAATCTCACGATCGGAATCCGCTGGGCCCGGCTTCCGATTTTTATTCTGGACTGAGATGCGCTGCAAAAACGCACTGCAAGAGCATTACAAGTGCATGTAAATGCACATGCAGAACTGTACACAATGCAGGGCTTGTGGTGTAAACTAGCACTTACTTTAAAATCAAATGTGATGCCAGCTCCAGATAGGAGAGCTCCTTTTCCTATTCATGTTACACACTTTCCAACTTTGTACTAAAAGGAGTTCCTCTTATCTCAAAAGTATGCAAGCAAAAGATCACAGCTCTGCCATACCCCAAATTTATGAAACCCAAAGAATATACATAAAATAATTGTTTAAACCCACAAGTGTTTTTTTTGCCACTTCTATGCTTTATACTGGCTTTAAAAAAAAAATGCAATAATTTAGAGGATGGATTACATATTTAGTGTAGTACAGGATTTCTCAAACAAGGGTTCCTCCAGAGGTTGCTAGGTGTTCCTTGAGCATAAGCGATATCTGCCTCTCAGATAAGCGACCACCAATACCAATGACTTTTTAGCCATCTGTAGCTGGTGAGCTCTTCCCAATGACCACAAAAATAAGGAACATTCTTCACACTGACCATCACACTAATGTATTGTCAGCTGTAAATAGAATTAGTAGGGGTTCCCTGAAGCCAAAAGGGTTTTTCAAGGGTTCTGCCATATTAAAAAGGCTGAGAAAGGCTGGTGTAGTATAACATCTTTCGTATAGTAAATATTTAGAGAGGTCTTTAGATCAGATCAAAATGAGGGTCAACTGAGGAGGAAAGTAGGACAGAGGGATTTAATTCCAAAATAGTGACAGTTCTGAGTCATGATGTAATCAGTTGCCTATAAGGGTACACTCAATGGACTAGGTAAGTGCAGTCTGTAAGGTTAGACGAATTCTGGGAGGCAGGTAACCGATGCTCACTTCATAATGACCACTGGCACCAATTTTACAATGATTTGTGGAACCCAACATAAAATACAATTTGACCATTACCATCTACTGAAAGAAATGCTCTTAGCTCAAAGCTGTATAATTTAAAAGTGATCCTGTCAGGAATATTATACTGAAGTTGAAAATGCAGGCATGCCTTTAAAAAGGTACAGGTCCTAGGGCTGACAACCTAATCCTTCCTTTACTATTCTGTAAAATGCATATGTATATAAATGATTCCAACACGGATATACTCAAGTTTGTTTCAACATCTGAGTCACCAAGTAGTTATGTTAATGGAAATTTTTTATATATTACCTGTCAACTGTATATCAGAGACAGTCACTGCATCCTTTAATTGATAAATTACATTTTATTTATTTAATTTTGTATAAATAAAATGTATTTTTGATAAATGTTGTGTGTTGTTTACACACCTTAAAATCCCATCCAATTTCTTCATGTATAGTTATGTTAATGGTTGGGGGAGTAGTAGTCAGAATGCTTGCACTTTTAAAAATAAGTCAGCTCTTATATTAACTGTTCCCTTTCAACTTTTGATTTTCTGTATACATAGTACATACCAGCATCTATGGATCCTGAAGTCATCCAAACAGTACACTGTATAAACTGAGGTCTACAGCTTAGAATTACCCCATATTCTGTATATTTATGAAAGCATGGTTTCTATTCAAACTCATCTTTAAATGCAAATCACAAAAAAAGGGAATAACACAAAAATAAATATGAACTGGCTGTTTATGGTCTATAAAAGTCCCTAGTTTAAAAACAATGTTGATCCTGGTCCAATTCACACAGCATTTGGCCCCATTCAAATCTGTGCAGTGGTTGCTGAGCAGCATGGTCAGAAAGCTCTGGGTTTCAGCCAGGAGTGGAGCTACAGCCAACACAGACAAATACAAATATAATTGTATTTCAAAACCACTGCACAGATTCAAACAGGACTAAGTGCTATACGCACTGGGTCTACCGGGAGATTCAACAACAGTTTTAAATGTCTGGAGATACTTATTTAAACAAGTCGCAGAATTCAAGGCACTCGTGTTGCGTTTATAAACATCAGCAATCGGTTATTCGCACTGTGGTGTCATGAGTGGAAAAAGTGCGGAATCAAGCATAACGAACCAGAGTTCTTACACAGAGTTCTAGAAATGTACAGCATTGAAGTCCAACTTCCTGATGTAGCCTGGACAATAGGACATAATAATTTGTCATTTTTTTCAGTTAGCTTGCTATTCCAAAGTTTTTGTCCTCATCCACCATTAGTCGTGTAAAAGACAAATACAATTTTGCTGTAAAACAAACAATTGTGGTTGTTGCCGTTAAAAATCTTTTTAGAATAAGAAAGTAAAGCATTTACAGTTTTAGGTATGAAAGACAATGAGCCTACCTCTCTTCCTTGAAGATCTTAGATTCTTTAAGATCTTTCTGTGCCTTTTCTCGCTTGCGAGAATCACTCGATTCCCGAGAGCATTTTGATTCCCCTCGTTCTTTACTGCGCTCCTTCTTGCGATCACTTCTTACATCAGTTGAGTTGTCATGTCGCTTTAGCTTTTTTTCTACCTGTAAAGTAAAAATGTAAGGATTTACGTGATCTAGTACCAAACATATGGTTTGATTTATAGTAGAAAAGTGATCCAGCAAGTTACATGAACTTGTACAAAGGGGAGGTGGGTAGAGCTATGGCATTTCTCATTGTTGCCAACTGTGCCCAGTTTGCCTAAAAATAGTGACAGATTTTAGAAATAAGTTGCTGGTAGTTTTCACTTTTGCTGGTTCTTTAAAGCGGATGTGCCATGGGAACAACATATTAAAAGCCAGCAGCTACAAATACTGCAGCTGCTGACTTTTAATATTAGGACACTTACCTGTCCTGGAGTCCAGCGCCGATCGCAGCAGAGGACGAGCGATCGCTCGTCTCTCTGCTGCTCCCCCCGCCATCCACGCTGAGGGAACCAGGAAGTGAAGCGCTGCGGCTTCACTGCCCGGTTCCCTGCGGCGCATGCGCGAGTCGCGCTGCGTCCGCCGATTGGCTCACACGCTGTGTGCTGGGAGCCGAGTGTTCCCAGCACACAACGGGCGACAAACAGGATGTGACGGAATGCCCGTCTTTTGCCCGTAGCGTGTGGCCGGAAGTGGGTGCAAATACCTGTCTTTAGACAGGTATCTGCACCCCCCTCCCCCTGAAAGGTGTCAAATGTGACACCGGAGGGGGGGAGGGTTCCGATCAGCGGGACTCCACTTTAGGGTGGAGAACCGCTTTAAGCATAATCATGGTAAAGTCAGAAGAGTATTTAACATACAAAACTATATATACATCTAGTGTAGTAAACATGTTACTATAGAATGCAATGCTTCAAGGATATAGAAGGCACTACTAATATCTCTATGGTTGGTGTTTATGGTTTGTCTAATTTTTACAGATGTTATACACAGTATTTGAATTTAAACTCAATAGCAGCGATTAACTACATATGCAAAACAACAATGCTGATAGAAAAAGAAAAAAAAGATGGGAAATTACATACACAACTACGTATGTGAAATAAAACCTCTATTGTGGCATCTCTCGCCTTGACTACTACAACTCCCTCCTCATTGGCTTATCTTGAATAGGCTAATCCCCCTTCAGTCCATCATGAACACTGCAACCAGGCTCATCCACCTTACAAACCGCTCAGTGTCTGCTACCCCTCTCTGCCAATCCCTCCATTGGCCACCACTGAACCAACAAATTTAATTAAAAATACTAACAATAACTTACAAAGCCATCCACAACCTAGTCCCCAGCTACATCACTAGTCTAGTCTCAAAATACCAACCTAATCGTTCTCTTCGCTCCTCCGAAGACCTCCTGCTCTCTAGCTCCTTGTCCCCTCATCCCATGCTCGCCTCTACAATCCTCTGGAATGCTCTAGCCCAATATGTTTGACTATCTCCTACTTTGTCTTGTTTCAGATGAAAACTCATCTCTTTAGAGAAGCCTGTCTGACCCCCACCTAACAACTGTACATTTCCCCCCCCCCCTCTTAGATTGTAAGCTCCAATGAGCAGGGACCTCTGATTCCTATTGTATTACCTCAAGTTGTAAAGCGCTGCTTAAACTGTCGGTGTTACATAAATCCTAAATAATAATTGGGTATGAACTGTCTTATTAAATTTGTAATTTTACCCATTGGCGCTTCATTATTTATTTTTTAATGGACACTTCTGGTGTACACATTAGGGCCCTTTCCGTTTATTACAAGTCCGTTTACGGACTTGTAATGTATCCCTATGGGATTGCAGACGTTAGCGGATGATGCATCCGCTAACGTCCGCAACCATCCGCGTCCGCAAAGATCCGCTTTTGCGGACGGAAGAAAGCCCTATTTTTCTTCCGTCCGGCGGAACGGATCGGATGAATACGGACACACGGTCCGTATTCATCCGATTCCCCATAGGGGAGAGCGGAGGAGAGACAGGGCGTTCTCTGCACAGTAAGCGGGGACCGCCCTGTCCGCCGACAGCTCAGCGGGGATTAACGGAGGAATCCCAGCTGAGCCAAACGGGCTAACGGAGCGGATCAATATGGATCCGCTCCGTGTGAAAGAGCCCCAATATAATTATAGTACCTACAGACCCAAATATTCCCCCTTTCTCTAAACTAACCATGAACTACTCATAAGAAGATTGCCAGGAGCCGCACAAATATACCTTAGGCTTAGAGGTCTTCTGCTTTCCAGTAGATTGCTACCTTGAGGTCTGAGAAGCAGCTAGCATCAAGAACAGAGCAAGTGAATCAAGGTCCTACATCAACGATAACCAAGACCTAGAAGCAGCAAATCAGCAGGAAAGCAAAAGTCTCCTGGCTACTGTAAGGTTTGTCTAGCATTTGAGATGAGAAAGTCACAGGTACGCTGTAGTCCTTGAAAAAGGAAAGCATTGTCTGAATTGTGTTTTTTTGTGGCAAATTTTAATAAACTGACATTTATGTGATCCTGAAGTTCTAAGCAATATACTTAATACAAGAGAGAACTTGTATTTTAGGCCTCTTTCATACAAAAGAAAATTAAAATAATATAAAAACAATTATATATATTTTATTTTTATTATTTTTTCCCCCTCACACCGACAGTCTCACTATAGTTTTTAGCCCTCTGCCACAATCTCCAGCATACGACTATACAAAGCTATTTCTCTTTCAAAATGAACAGACTCATGGTTAACAAAAATTCACAAATGTATACCTTTACATGCTCTTCCTTTACAACCAAGGTTTGTTCTTCATTCTGAACACATGTCTGTCTTCTCTGGACCATGGGAGACAAATCTATCTTCCTGCAGCAACAAACCGATACATAAAAAGAAAATTCACATAAATAACATTTAATCACAACATACCCAGGCTCTATCAGCCTGGCATTTGAGAGAATTTTTTTTACGTTTTGGGCAGAGTGAGGTGGGATTTGATTCCCTGTCTAGTCTTTACACCTGTCCATGGTCCAACCAGGGAAATCTACATTCACCCCTTCACGCACTGTAAAAAAAGTATTCCCACTGAACATAGAAAGAAAATGCTAAGCAATGTAAATAGAATGTATTCAAATTAACATTTTCTTATTCCCATTTGAACTATTTTGGGGAGTCTCTGAAGGGTTAAATTATAGTTTATTATATCTCTTGGAGACTTCAGTGGTAAGACTATGCTCGAAATTCCCAATGCTGCAGTGTTACTGGATACATCTTTCATCTTGATAGGCAGAATAAAACAGCGGTGTGGAAACAACTCAGCTGTCAGCAACAATGTAAAAGAGATGGGGACCCCAAGACAGATATCAGCAGTCAACAAATGACTCTGTCCACCGGACCTCAACAAAAATCACTCATTGTGGACTGATTTTTAACAAGCATTTTTTTTTTTTTTACAAAACCCAAAAAAGGGTGTATTTGTGAAGACATATTACAATGTTAAAGCAAAGTTCCACCCAGAATGGGCAGCGCGACTCGTGCTTGCACAGTAGGAAACAGGTTGTGAAGCTGCAAGTTTTCACCTCCTGTTCCCCTTAGAGCCCATTCACACCTAGGCGTTTTGTCGCCTGTAGTGGGACGCCCGCTGCCGCCCCGACACGCCAGAGGGATGATGTAACATTGCCCTCTATGGAGATGGTTCACATCTCCACGCCGAACGCCTGCCGCCTGAAAAAAAGTCCTGGGCCTTTTTTTCAGGCGTCTTTCAGCGTTCGGCATAGGAGATGTGAACCATCTCCATAGAGGGGGTGAAGGCTGCATTAAATCGCGGCACAAAACACCGCTATTTGTCGCCGCAATTCGCGGGACAAAACGCCGCGATTTAGTACGCGAGGTGTGAATGCAGCCTTAGTAAGGATGCCAGCGCCTGCACAAGGAGCCAAGGGATTTGGTCGGCTCAGGTTGGGGTGCCAACATCGTGGGCTCCTTGGAAAGGCATGTGTGCTTTTATTAAAAGTCAGCAACTCCAGTATTTGTATCTTCTGACTTAATTTTTTTTCTCCCAGGTGCAACTCTGCTTTAAGGTCAACAACTGCAAAGTTTCACAAAGCACTCAGTTGTTTTGAAAGTGATCTAATACCGGCAAGAACTAAATGGACAAATTAAACTGTAGTTGGGGGGGGTTTCAATGAAAACATGCTGCCTGTAAATATAAATTGCCCAACACACATAAATAGGCTGATTATCCAAAACAAAAATACCATTATGTGCTAAACCGCATCTTTCAACAGACTGGCTACCCTTTATCTTCTGTAGCAGCTCTAGTCAGGTGACCACTTTTCATATGGATTTTTCATGAACACTTCAAGTCTACACACCTTCTGAAAGAGAAACTCCCTGTCCCCAGCCGTATGCTTCTAAACCATATTCTAGTAGGTGGCGATAAAACAGATGACATTTATGCACTCCTCCCATTGCAACATTAAAAGCAGATGATTCGCAATGCAATCATGGGCGTTGCGCTGCGTGAAGACAACCCATTCTTTTTAAAAAGGGGCTTGCAGTGCAGCTTAAAGTGGTTTTAAACTCTCATATACCCAGTGAAGTAAATGGCCTTAGAAGATACATAGATATGAAACAAATCCTCCTACATAAGTTTTACTTGTTAATCTGCAGTCATAACAGAAAAAGCAGCAGAGAGAACACTCAGAGCTTTGGAGACACAAGTAGGCAAGTAAACACTACAGATATACATGCTTTGTTATGATTTCATGACTGAGGCTTAAAAACACTTTACTGTGTGAAAACCCCTCTTAAAAAAAAAAAAAAAAAAAAAAAGGCAAAATTACAGTGTGTTAGGGTGTCTTTCAAAATGAAAAGCACTGCAGTTCACACATGAATGCGTAGCAACCTGCACATTTTATCACTCATTATAGCAAGACAAAAGTGAGTGGCCGTCACTGTATTTTTACAGAGTGGTCCCAAACTTCATTAAATTCTTGACAAAACAACTCTATTACTAGTATATAATGAAGTTATATAAAAATGGCCCTGTCTTATTTCTTTAAGGGGAACTGAACTTTGAGGATCCCCTCCCCAAAAAGGGAGGAAGAGGGCAAAGAACTAGTCTCCAGTGTTGTCTGTGGTCTCCCTGCAGCAGATCTTTTCCCCATTAGTGACGTACAATGCCTTGTTCTTCCCTGTGTCTATATCGAGGTGGCCATCTTAGTAGATGCAGGTTTTTTTTCTCTAATGTCAGAGCCTCCAGCCAGAATAGTGAGCAGCATAGCAGTGACATCTCCTGAAACTGGCAGCCATGAGTAGCCATGCTTAAAGCCAGCTATAAATTGAAATTTGTCTGGTTCAGCAGGGATCGGTCAAATATCGATACATGTATTGACACTTTGGTTGTACACAAGTGGATCTAGCAATCGACTTGTGTGCAACCACCAGCCTTTCGGGTTTTTCCTGAAAAATGTGTGCCACCAGCCACACTAAGTGTCCTGTCAGCAAGGAAGGCCTTTCTGCCAGCAGGATATAATAGCGCTGCAGGAGGGATTCCCCCATCAACTCTGTGTTGATGGGGATATCGAGCCATATTGGAAGGAAAGAAAATTGCATAATCTATGGCTTGCTTTAGATCTGACACTGCAGATAGAGGCTGTAGGTATTCTCCAAATCAGGAAATGCACCATTTTCAATTCAAGACAAAAACATACAGTTCTTGGGGTACTACTTAGGCACAATTAACACTTCTATATTGTTCTCTATACATAGAAAATGTTCACTTTTGAGTTACGTTCCACTTTAATGAGAATAAGTACATACATACCTGTGTATTTCAGGACTTTTTGGATGGGCCACACGTTCCTCTGTGCCGGTCTGATACTCTGCAAACCTCTCATTGAGGGTCTTTCCGTTACCTTTGAAATAATGCTCTGTTGGTTTTAGAGGAGAAATACTATCTCATTAGTTACCGACTCCCAAAACACAATTCCACATTCCTTACAGTGTCACTTGTAGATATATTGTACCTTAGTAACAAAAAATAAATAAAAACGACACACAAAGGGAAAAATCATTATATTAAAACATAAAAAGTATATCCCATTTACCTTACAGTTTCAAATGTTTGTTATACCAGAGTAAATAGGGCTTACTTAATGGTTCATAGTTATTTTACAAGCACCATGTTTACAAAGCAACCATATAACTGGCTAGGTTCCATATGTAAAGACTACATTGCAGTAAAGAGACCCACCTCCCCCAAAAGAATAAAAACAGATAAAACCACAAAGAAAAAAACACACCTCTATAGGTATTATACAGTGTATGCTCCCTTTCAAAATACTTATTCAGTAAAGCAGGGCAAAGGGCACTTTGTTCTATTACCCAAGTACAATAATATCAATAGATTGACCTTGACAGATGTTTTTGTCATGACCAGCAAGATGAATTTCAAATACCTTCAGTAGAGAGAGATATGATGTATTTTTTAGAAAGATTGTTGGCAACAATCTTTAGTTGCGACCACTGCTTTTTATGGAATCTTAGGAGCGAGTAGGCAATTCTTGTTATCCTTCCCTTCCTCTCTCCTGACTACACAAACACTCTCCCTCATTCTATATTTTCACATGTAAATAAAAGGAAAACTCTCCTAACAAAGTGTTGAAGGCTGTCATTGTTAAAGTGGTAGTAAACTCAGTTCTACCAGTTAAACCTACAGGAAAGCCTATAACCTGCAAGTCTTAACCTGAAGGTACTATGAATATCTCCTAAACTTGCACAATTTAGAAGATACTCAAAGTGCATGCAGCCGGTGACATTACCGACTCATACGTTCTGAAGGTCCGGCATACAGTACCAGACCTTCAGAGCCTGTGCCGTAAACACTGGCGCCTGCACGATTGCTCAGAAGTGAAACAGTAAAAGGCCGGAATTCTGCTTTAAGGAGGAGATTGACAATGGCAGGCCCATGTGTCTCTAATGGAAGAATAGGCTGAGACGGCCAACCCCTTCTTGAAAATGGCGGGTACCTATCATGCTTTCACGGCTTCAAAGCTTTGACTCACTGATTCTGATTGACCTCTGACTTTACCGTGAATGAAAAATAATTTGTTTGGGCCAGGCTGAGTGCGCTATATAAAACTGTATGTATCCTTGGTTAAATACAGTGCTGTGCTGTGAAAAGGGAAATAAGAGTCAGGTTGAGCGCTCTCATCAAAAGGTGTGGGTTCTGAGGTTTATCGCAATGGTGATGTTACTTTGTACATGAGACTCGGAACAAGCATGCAGTTAGTGAAGTCTGAATTTGTAGTCTGCCCACTTTCTCCTCGTTAGTGACTAGGTAGTATAGCAACGATGACAGTCCCAGAACTTTCAAACGCATTACAAAATCTCACAGGTTAACTTTAATGTAAAGTGAAATATGGGGGCTAATCTACATTTGTAACAGTCATGCAAGAAATTGTTGTAGCTTGAACGGCAACCTTACTATGGAGGATGCCACTGCGGACTTCTAAAATGCTAGCTGCCTGGCTGTCTTGCCAACCCTCTGGTTCAACACATTTAGGTAATTGACCTGGTTAAAGTATTCAGATTAGGAAAGTTGGAGAAAAGTCAGGGGCCCTTTCTGGCATACTTGATCTGAGATTGTGACTCAAAAATAATGAAGTTAGATGATTCCGAATATCTGCAGTTTAGCAGGAAGAACTCTTGGGCACTTCTGCAGTCTACTTTTTACGAATGAAAACATAGAATGTACGCCACAGTGTGGAGTCAATTTGTGATTAGTTCCCCAAGTGTCCCATATACCCCTCCATCTAAGTAGTATGCCTTTCAGCTTAAAGCGGTAATAAACCCAAAACCAAAAATGTAATTGATGCGGTGGCTGCATTAATTTTCACCTGGTGATCTGGCCAGTAAACACCTGTATTAGAGTCCCCCCTACTCTGGATGAATGAACACGGGGGGGCACAGTAGACAGGAGCATTGTTGGATGTACTAGCAGATTTAGATACACTAACAAATTGAAGCTGAACTCCAGCTTATACAGCAGTTACACAAGTAAATACAGTCAGTTTTATTTCCTTTTGGGATAAACGATTTACATGAATAAAAGCGGATCATTGTAAGCACCCCTGCCAGTGGTAGTTTGTCTGAGCTACACTATATTGTCAAAAGTATTGCGACGCCTGCCTTTACACACACAAGCTTTAATTGCATCCCAGTCTTTGTCTGTAGGGTTCAATATTGAGTTGGTCCACCCTTTGCAGCTATAACAGCTTCAACTCTCCTGGGAAGGCTGTCCACAAGGTTTTGGAGTGTGTCTATGGGAATGTTTGACCATTCTTCCAGTGCATTTGGACAAAAAAGCTTGGCTTGCAGTCTGTTTGAATTCATCCAAAAGGTGTTCCATCGGGTTTAGGTCAGGACTATGTGCAGGCCAGTCAAGTTCCTCCACCCAAAACTCGCTCATCCATGTCTTTTTGGACATGGTTTGTGCAGTGTCATGTTGGAACAAAAAGGAGCCATCTCCAAACTGTTCCCACAAAGTTGGGAGCATGAAATGTTCCAAAATGTCTTGGTATGCCGATGCCTTAAGGAGTTCTGTTCACTGAAACTAAGGGGCCCAACCCCTAAAAAACAACCCGACACAATAATCCCTCCTCCACCAAATGATTTTGGCCAGTGCACAAAAAAGGTCCATAAGGACATGCATGCGTTGTGGGTGGAGGAACTTCACTGACCTGCACAGAGACCTGACCTCAACACAATAGAACACCTTTAGGACGGCGAGCAAGGCCTTCTCGCCCAACATCAGTGCCTGACCTCACAAGTGTGTTTCTGGAAGAATGGTCAAACATTCCCATAGACACACTCCTAAACCTTGTGGACAGCCTTCCCAGAAGAGCTGAAGCGGTTATAACAGCAAGGGTTGAGCAAGCTCAATATTGAACAATGCGGATTAAGACTAGGATGCCATTAAATTTCATGTGTCAATACGTTTGACAATAAAAGAAAGCCCAAAAACAAAAAATGTATGCAGCTATCTCATCTAAGAATTGGTAAGCTGCAATATAATAAATGTATTCTTTTGGATTGAATACCACATTAAAGAGTGTGTTTTGTTCAGTACATAGATATGCATACTGTCCCTTTGCTATCCATACAGTAAATAAAAAAAGAGAGACATAGGTTTAGGCTACAGTGTACTACATTGTCCTGACAAATAACATTTTTTGTACATATATTGTACATTCATAATAATCACATTACTAAAAATCTAATTGTAAGAACAAATGAAAGACTTGGTTCAATGCAGAAGACACATATCATGAACTATGAAATACAAAAAACGTGAAGCAAGCTTTCCTCTTTCAGATAATACAAACAGCTTTTTCCACTTACCGCCCAGCATCCAGCAAAAGTCTCAATATCAAGTAAAACACCTGGAAAAAGCCACTAAAAGGCTAGGGCTTCAAGCTTAATTCCAGTATACTCAGGAAATGTTTGGAGCTAGCAATTCAGAATGTTTGGCCATTTTGCATTTTTTTTTGCATCAGCAACAGTATACTTTATTTGGTTATATTGTGCCATTTCAAAACATTTTCCAGGACCTAGTCATAATGAAAAAGAAATCAACACTGGGCACTTCTAGGTCATGGTCAACAAAATGGTTTATATTCACACACAAAATAACAGTGAACAACAGCTGTGACTACCCCAGGTTATTTAAGAAAAAAAATTCTATGGATCCACAGCATGAGGGGATTTTATTAAAACCGGAGCAGATGTGCATGGCAACCAATTGGCTTCCGTCTTCCATTTTCAAAACTTAGAGTGGTTGTAAACCTCAGACATGAAATATGATCAAAGCATCTCTCTCTCTAGTGTGCACGTGTCTATATCCAGAGCACTAACTGTTATGTCATTCCTGACACCAAGAGAAAAAAGACAACAGGGGAGGGATCTCAAGTAGATTGACACCCTCAGCTCTGTTCCTGTGTGCAAGTTGGCATTCCCTTCCCCTCTACCAATCGGCTCTCAGAGCTCTTCTCACTGAGCTCTGCAGAGTGTAATTTCAGCTCTTCGCCCCCTTTTCTTGAACTCTTAGACAAGCTTTATAATTCAGCACGTTGAACAGATGTAGAGAAGAGATGGCTGCAGATAGACAGGTACAATATAGAGATAGACACATTTTCCTACATATTACCTGAGGCTAGTCACTTGGTATATGTAAGGTATTTAAGGGTTCACAACCACTTTACTTGACCAAGCTGAGGATAGAAGCTGACTGGGTACTATGAATAGCTGCTGCTCCAGTTTCGATAAATTCCCTCCACGTGTTTCAGTGCAGTAATCTAAAGCAGTGTTTCTCAAGTCCTCAAGGCGCCCCAACAGGTCATGTTTTCAGGCTTTCCATTATCTTGCACAGGGGATTTGATCAGTGCCTTGGTAATTACCACAGTTGTTTCATCCGAAGGAATTTCTGAAAACATGACCTGTTGGGGTGCCTTGAGGACTGGAGTTGAGAAACACTGATCTAAAGTAACAAGCAATCACTTTACTTGGGTCAAACTGGATTCTCACCGTTTGCTATGGGCTCTGCCCATATTTACTAAAAATAAAATTAACATTTGAGAGCATGTTGGTGCAGAACTTTATCTATAAGGCCTCATTAACATGAGCGCACACAGTGTGTTCTGGGCCGTTCACCCGAACGTCTGTTAAATTAGGAAGAGCCATTGTGTCCGTGCAGTTTTTGCATCCCTATGCATGCCTTAACACAGCACCTGGCAACTCACGCTGCGTAAACCCATGGGCCATTCACAGTCTACAGGCCTCAGCACCCATGTGAATGAGGCCTAAAACTCAACTGAACTTTCAGTTTAAATTCTAAAAACATTCCCGGTGCATCAAAGTAAAATAAGGTGTTGAACATCTTATAGTTTATTTTCTTCAAGAAGAAGCCACAGCCTGAGTAGAAAGCCTTCCCCCTGTGAGAAGTTGCAAAGAAGGACCCTTGCTCTGTGTTGAAGTAGAGGTAAAAAATCTTCAACCAGCAGGAAGCATAAGCTTTGCCCGAATGCAGAACCTTAACCACTTCACTACCAGATCCATTTTTTATGCACACATCATTAAAATTCACATTTTAGATTTTTTTTTTTTCCCCTAAAAGCAAAGACACTGGAGAATAAAATGCGATTTTTTTTTTATGTCACAAATTAGTGCATGTTTATCAAATGCAAATTTGCATTAAAATGGTGAAGCACAGGTCCAAGCCAGAACAAACTCAATTCCATAATTTTGTGCTCCAGGGAATACCTGCATCTTAAATAGTGTGATGTGGCACCTCTAAGTGACTTCTATTAGGAGAAACCCGTACAGACACTGCCATAGATTCAGTACTTTCAGAGTCACTGACCAAGTATGCAGATTAAGAGCGCCGACTGATGTATGCTTGTTGCAGGCTAATGACAAAGTATTGAAGCCATTTGAAAAAAAAAAAAAAGAACCAGGCAACTAGCATTTCCAGGTCAGGAGGGCAACAAGAAGCTAGGTGGTCAGTAATATACAAGCTTCCAGAGAGTTCAAAGATGCTTTAGTAAACACAGGTTTACTTTAAGTTTAATCCAGTTTGCGACAGATGTCTGTGTCAGAAACACTGATATACAAATCTGAACCGTTTTCAGTAAAGATTTTGTGCCCTGGATGAGATTTTGTGCAGCCGAAGTCTCACTTTGAGGTTTTAGGCAGGGAGCGTCAGAAAGGTTGGGATGTTTTTTTTAGGTTATTTTCTCATGTTTTTCCATGGTAAAGGATTAGAGCCGGTAACATTTTACTACGGATCTGAAAATACATCTTAATTAAAACTAAAGCTTAAACTACCAGTAGTATTTTCCACAGCTGTTGCACTCAGGAAACCAGCTTATTCTGCATCAAGAAAGCCTTAAATTGTTCTCTAAACCATATTCTCCAAAATTTAGCATATAACGGCAATACAGGACCTGGCATATTCTTCTACCCGATGAGAGGATAGCATTTATTACATTTGGCCATTTAACATACCATTAACATACATATAAAAAGAAAATGTCTTCTATTTAGATCAATTCATAGGGAATAAAAACTTCACACTTCTAAATGTAAAGTATCAATAGGTAATTTGTTTTGCAGCACACACTGTAGATGGTTTTGTTGATTAGTAAAACTGGAGCATATGTATAAAGCAACTAGTCTACCTTTTGTCAGTGGGAATGGAAGTTCCTAAACATGCCACACATGTATAAGGTTTGCAGAGCAGGCAGTACATCACAAACTGTATTTGCTGACTAATCTATTTCCAGTGCTGTGTTCCTGAAGCTGGTTCTACTTACCACTGCCGGTCCCCAGCGCAACCATCCTGGATACAGGAGCCAGATGTTGCTTCCTGAGGAAACACAGCCGGATCCCAGAGGCACACAGTGAATGGTCCTGCAGCCTCCTGGGGGATTTGACATGTCCCAGGAGGCTGCAGGGAGGGGGTGGGGCTTGCAAGGGGAGTAATCCTTGCCCAAGTGAGAGCGCTCACCAGTGTTAATTTTGGCAGAACATTTTGATTCAGTCTTAGGACTAAAATGGCATTTTAGTTTTAGTCCCATTTTAGTCTTCTGCAATTGTTTTAGTCGTATTTAGTCTCCAGTACATTTTAGTCGTCTAAAATCTAATGGGTGTAATTAAATTGTAATGAAATTTCCAAAGTCATAATATACTGCTGGAAAGAAGAATCCAATAATGTTATTTATGGTATTGAGGTATGAACATGCACTACAGACCAGTGGTAGTTTTGAAGTCAAATTTAAATTTAGTCTTAGTCTTTTGACTAAAATGCCATTTTAGTTTTAGTTGTATTTTAGTCACCTCAATTGTTTTAGTCGACTAAAATCATATTCATTTAGTCGACTAAGATGTTTTAGTCATTTAGTAGACAAAATTAACACTGGCGGTCACCAGTAAAAATCTGTAGCATCCCCACCCCCCAAAAAGCCTGTAGCTCAGTTAGGGGCTGGGTGGGGTGCACAAGTCGTACTTCTTTGTGAATGGACGTCCGTTTTAAGGTGGGATTAACTCCCAAATGTTAGCATTATTGAAATAAATGGTGTCATACAATACTTGCTGCACAAACCCTGGCAATAATATTGGGGGGAGAATGGATATAAAAAAGGTTAGATCCATCGCCGATATGGCTTTAGACAGTGCCTCCTGATAGCCCACCCTCCCCCAAAAAAATACTCATACTATACTACATCCCTCTGTAGGAGTCCACCCCAAGTATGCTCCAGTGTCATAGCTTACCCAGTTTAAAGATACCTCAACCCCTCACTTGAGTGTTCTGGTCTGCAGTTTCGCCACTCAGGCTTGAGCTCTGTTACATGGGGGAGGTCATATACTACCTCCCTAAGCCTAGGTTAACATTGATGCAATTTTACGATTACAAATTGCATGCCAAATCGGCAGCTATTGTCGGCAATAACAGCGCCCCAAATCGGTGCGGCGCCGCACCAATTCCCAAAAGTAGTTTCTGTACTACTTTTGCTGACTTTGGGGTGCAATTTATAGACATCTGTGCAGGAACCCGCACAGATGTCTCTAAAATCGCTCTCGAAGTCGGACTGACATGCAGGAATGAAATTGTGCAAGTTCACCGAACTCGCACAATTTCAATCCCGCTGTCAGTGTGAACCTAGGTTTAAACCAATATAAAAAAAGACCGACAAGGTGGGAAGGCAGCAAGAAGGTGCCAAAAGAGAATATTCTCCTGGGGCGGGGTGTGCTATTCTGAGTGAGGTAAGTGTCAGTGTTTCAATAGAAGTATATACATAAGTGTAACATTAGCTGCCATCATGATCACTGAGAATATTTGAACAGATAGTGATTTATATGCCAAGCAAATTTTCTTACCTTTGACAAACTGCACTAAAGCCACAACATGGTAGATAAATGATTCAGGAGATGTTTTGCTGGAGAAGGGCACCTTCATATGGTCAAAGATGGATCTGAAATCTTTCTGTCTCCTGACTGAATGCACAAGAGTACTGGCTAGCAGGCGATCACTGGCTAGCGTTGAAGGCCTTTATCAAAAGGCAAAAAAGGAAACAATGCTTAGCTTAAAGATAAAATTAAAATCAGTCCACCTATAAAATCAAGTCTTATTACCTGGCATCATCAAGTGGTACAGCCGTTATCCGAAGCTTGACCTCAGGGCGTGGAGACTCGGATGCTATCATCTTGAGCCTAAGTGGACTTTCCTCCCTAAATAATATATTTTCTTTCACTTCATCACTCTGCTGTAATGAAAGACTGTAACTAAATGGATCTTTTACCTTTTCAGATATGACTGGATCAGGTGACTTGGAATCTTTTTTACCCAAAGGCCTATCATCTCGATCATCATTTTTATGTCTGTCTTTAGAGGACACTTTGTGCCCCTTACTTTCCCTAATCTTTTCCCCTTCTTTAGCAACCTTTGTCTGAGTCTTGGACTTTAACTTTGTCCCTTCCTCCTCAGAAACCCAATGAGATGCAGAGGAAATACCCTTCCCTTGATCGGCCAGCACGGCCTTCCTAAACTGTCTATAATCCTCCACTTCCTCTTCATTTTCAGAAGTTGTTAGGAATTGAGATTTAACAGGCTCTTTTTCAAAGAAGTCTAGAGCATCAGAACTGCCCCAGCTTCTGGTTGTTTCCGTTTTAGGCTTCTCTAAAACCCTTTCCTTTTGACTGTCTCTCTCTCTAACATTTACTCGTTCAATAGGAAATAACCTTGGTTCTTCATCGGTATACCTGTAAAACATTAAAAAAAAAAATATCCTGTTTATTGGCAACTTTATTGGACAATAAAAAATATAAAATATCCAGAAGTCCAACTCCTGCAACTTTAAAAAAATAAAGACATACTTGCCTTCAACTCCCACAACCCCCCCCCCCCCCCAATGAATAATAATTAATAATAAAATAATAAATAATTTTTGCAAGAGGATAGGGGAATACACAGTAACTCACCTTAATGCACAGTCTCACAATCTTGCTCCCCATTCTTCATACTGATCTCCAATTGTTATTCCTGGTGGCCCTCTTGTCAACATCATTTCTGCACAGATCTGGAGGGGACCTGGTTATTGGTAGGCATGTCTGCCCACATTCCAATACTGCAGAGCGGAGGATCATAGCACAAGCTTTCATAGGACTGTGGTGTATGGGGTGAGTATTGCTGTTGGCTTATTTTCTTGCAAGAGTGAGCTATGTGCAGTTTTTGAGCAGGGAAAAGGAAGAGTTGGTGGGGGCGCGCTTTTTTAGGGGCAAGAGATCCACTTTGAGAACACACATTTAAAAATATGCAAGCAAATCCTAAAACCATACAAAGCTAAAATTCAAAAAAAAAATAAATACAAAAAATACAAAAAAAAAAAAAAAAACTTAGTCTAGCTGTGGATTTCTAATTACCTAATAAAAAAATATCTGACTATATCTTGATAGCCGTCTCCTACCATTTCCTGCACAATAGTACTCAAGACATGCGTGTTTGTACTTGTGTACACACGATTGGAAAATCCGACCAGACACATTTGTTGGCGTAAAATTTTAATACATGCCATCCCACATTTGTTGGCGGAAAACCCGACAATTGTCCGATGGAGCGTACAAACGGTCAGAGCCAGCACTAGGATAATCAGGCTCTGCTGCATGTACATATACTGACAGGTGGTTGCATGCCGGCAAAGGGAGGAATGCATTTCTCAACTAAGAGAGAAAGTGAAGTCACTCTCCAAGCTCTGCTGTCTGCCAGAAATAAAAATACAGAAGCCACTAGACAGAAATGTTGATGGGATAAGATCAAATAAGCACTTCAACTGTTTGGAGGCGATTGCCTGAAGTTCACCTTAAATGGGACACTAAAAGGTTCATTTTTTTTTGTTTAAATAACAAACATATTATTATTGCCTTCACTGTGCAGTTCGTTTTGCACAGAGTGAAACCGAACGTCCTTTCCTGGGGTCCCTCGGCGGCTGTCTCGGCTCCTCCCCGCAAGAGCTAGCTCCCTCTGGGAAGCTCTCTCCCTACGGGGTTGCCTCCTGTGTTATACACTCAACTGGCATAGCCGCTGAGTGTATGACTCTGCCCTGCACCCTAGCAGCCGCGTCATTGGATTTGATTGACAGCAGCGGGAGTCAATGGCTGCGCTGCTATCAATCTATCCAATTATGAGCTGATCAGCCATAGAGAGAACGACGCGGGATTGCACCCACGGAGATTCGGGGCTCAGGTAAGTAAAAAGGGGGCTCGGGGGAGCCAGAGAGTGCAAGGTGTTTTTTTCACCGTAATGCATAGGATGCATTAAGGTGAAAAAACCCGAAGCTTTACAAACCCTTTAAATTCCTATATTATTACAATCATGACAAAATATTCAGTGAGGGATTATAGCCGGCTGACATTTATTCCTCACCTTTTAGGTATCTTTGTGCCTTTAGAAGTCTCTTGTTCTCCTTCATCAGTATACACAGAGTAGTGGGAGTGCCCCTCGTCACGTAAAGGCTGCGGTGGTAGCACAGGCTTTGCTGGACTCTTTTCAGAAGGGATGTCAATTGGGCTGTTCTGGGAAGGGCTGTAGCGTGTTGAACTATTGCCAGCAGATCCCGAGACTGATCTTTCAGGGGTGTGGGCAATGGAATGTGAATTCTGAGACAAGGTATCCTTAACCGAGTGGACCACACTTAAGATGGGACAGTCAGACTGGGAAGAGCTCTGGCTGGGTGGTGAGGCAACCTGGGATGGACTGCTAGGAGACCTTGGACTGTTGTCATATGCAGACAGGCCTGCCCAGCTCTCACCATGCAAATCAAGTTTGCCAAGTTCATCTATTGGTTCAGAGGGGTCAAATGCATCTTTATGCTCATCACCAGATTTGTCATTTGTGGGACTTTCTGATTTATCAGCCCCTGCACTTTTTGGTCTTGTTTTCTCTTGAGAAGTACGAGATTTTGTCACTGGCGACTTGCTATAACGGGAAGAAGAACGGGACGTTGATGACCTTGGTGAAGGCGAGGACTTGTAAGATTTCTGAGATCGGCTTCTAGATCTTTGAGATGATGCAGATCTCCTCTTTGGACTTCTGGAGCGAGACCGTTCACGCTGAGGACTCCGAGAATACCTACGGTTCCAAGTTGGCCTGTAACCACCACGATGATATCTGCCACCACCTCCTTGGTAATAACCTCTTGCCCTTCCCCTGAAGCCATAAGGGCGTCTCATTCCTCTATTATTTCTGTAATCTCTACGGAAATCTCTGTTGTGATCTCTGTTGTAAACCCTTTCTCTGCTCCGTGATCGGGAGTATGTTCTTGACCGAGATCTGGAACTTAAAAGTTAGATAGAAAAAAAAAGGTTCTCAGTTTAAAAAGTAAAGCTAAATGACAAGTATATTTAGTCAAACTTCTATAAGTGAAGTAATGTGGTGAAAGGAAACAACTCTACAAAACTAAAGGAGCATGAATTCAGGCACCTGTTATCTAGTGTGCGCCAGAACCCTAAACAACCGAGGAAAGCTTAATTTTGCAGGGGCCAGAGCACTATCTTTGGGGCAGCTTGGAAGCGCTATAAATAGCGCTCCCAAAAACGCCCCTGTCCATTGCAATGAATGGGCAGCGCTTCCAAAGCGATTAAAAAATTATGTAAAACTTGACTTTTTACCTGTTTAGCAGCGCAAAAGTGCTGCTAAATTGCCACTAAAGCACGCCAAAAACGGCCGGCGCTTTAGCAGTGTGAAAGGGGTCTGAAGGTTGTGCTAAAGCCCACCATCCCTACTCCCCTAGTCTCCCTATAGTCCATGAAGTGAGTATAAGGGAATCAGTTGGCATCATTAATGCATTGGCTACTGTTTGCAAAAGAGCTCTTCTGGGTCATCTAAATTAATCAGGCATGTACCTATACGCCTGGAAATACAAGATATAGATTTTATACAGGTTTTACTATCCTGGTGTGCTTTTTGGGATATTTTTGTTCAGAAGTTTAGTGGGTGTAGCAGTCCGTGTCAGCTTTTTTATTTTTATTTTGGGTAGCCCAGTATATTTCTGTATACCGGCGACTCCCCTACAATTATTTTGCTACAGAAAAAGAATATACATAAACAAGGCCTTTGAGGATTTTATCCGTTTTGTTTGAGTTTATAATTGCCTGCTCTGTTTAATGATAATGCACATAGTGGTCCTGCCTCCTTAGCATGCAGTGTACTATGGGGTCACCCGTATATGAGCGCTCACGAGCCAGGCGGTAGGCATCCATAGCACCAGAAAGCCAAGCCCCTGCTCCCTCCTCACAGGCGTTTTAACAGCAGCATCAGCCTATGGCTCCCACTGCCCTCAGTAATCTATGATGAGACCTGGAAGTGATTGGATCGGCGCTGCAGCAAGGACAGCACTGGAGTAGTGAGAGGAGTCAGGTATGCAGTTAGGAATATGGGGGTGGGGAAATAAGGAAGATAGTGGGGAGTTTGTTTTACCCTAATGCATTAAAACGTAAAAAAAAAAAAAAAAAAAGAGGATTTTAGAACCACTCATACAAATAAACCACTTAGCGGATGTGTTCTCTAGAAATATTGCTAGATTGTAAGTAAAGCCCAGATTTACCTGTATCTTTTCTTCCTGGAATGCGACCTTGATCGAGAAGATGACCGAGATTTTGATCTTGAAGAGCGGGACCCTGAATTTGATCTCCCCATTTTTTTAACAACCTTGCTAACCCTGCAAACAATAGATTAGGAGTTTGTATTCTCAGAATAGTGGATGCAACTAAACTTCACACATTGCTTTGCAAATATAATCTGGCAGACACAACAGTAATTGGTAAAATATCTTCGTTTTTAGCTCCCATATGTGCTACTCCCCATTGTGTTCTCCTTCAGGTCTGAAATAGTTATGGATGTAGGAGTACACTATGTCTGACCACTGTGGGGAAAATTATCCTACAACAGTATTTTCAGATTACAGCCTCTCTTCAATAGAAAAAAATAAAAAACAGCTCCAATCACAATACCAACAAAAGCAATGGGTTTGGGGTTTGGGATAAAAACCTTATGCCGCGTACACACGACCATTTTTAATGGTCTAGAAAAAAAAGTATTTTTCGTTTTGATTCTTGTCAAGCCTGCCTTGCCTACACACGATCATGAACAAAAAATGCTCGAGCAAAGTGCAGTGACGTACAACACGTACAAGGGCACTATAAAGGGGAAGTTCCATTCGGATAGCGCCAGCCTTGGGGCTGCTTTTGCCGATTTTGTGTTAGTAAAAGTTTGGTGAGAGACGATTTACGCTTTTCAGTCTGTTACAGCGTGATGAATGTGCTATCTCCATTACGAACGCTACTTTTACCGAAGGTGCGCTCCTGTCTCATAACTTGCTTCTGAGCATGCACGTTTTTTTCACGTCGTTAAAACCAACACACGACCGTTTTTCACGAAGTGAAAAACGACGCAAAAAAATAGAGCATGTTCTAAATTTTTAATGCCCATTTTTCACGTCATAAAAAATGCTCTGGAGCCCACACACGATCGTTTTTAATGACATAAAAAAAAAAAATTCACGTCATGAAAAACAAACGGTCGTGTGTACGCGGCATTAAAGTGGAACTGAAACCTAACACCAGCTCCAGATTCCATAACAAGTGAGCAGTTGCTGCAGGGAAGGAAGCACCAGTCAGACTATGGGAGTCTATGGGCTCCCAGGATTATCAGCCGCTGTCGCAGCTATGGGATCACATGACCATACCAGAGCAGGTTAAAAATGAATACACACAACTATTTTAATACAGGTTAGGCAATATATGTAGAAGGGGGAGGGAACATTTTAAGAATAGTTTTTTCTTCCACTTTAACTATAGCACTGTAAGTGTGTTAGGCCAGGAGTATTTTACCTGTCAGGTGGATATGCATTTGGGTGGCTACGCTGCTGCCCATTGCCTACACGCTACTAAATTTACACCCAAGCACATAAAATATCCTCCCAACAAATAGAGCCCCCCACCTCACCCCCACATATAGGCACATACGAATATAAACACATACGTCAGAGGCCCCCAACGCATGAAACCGTCGATTGCGATACAAGTTACATATCGTCACACACACAAGAGCAATAATTCCAGCACAAAACCGCATCCGTAACGCTAAACCTATTACCTATAGGGGCTTTTGAAGTGTCGCCTATAGAAAATATAGGGTACTGTCTGTCACCATTTAACGGGCGCACACAAATTTAAAGTTTGACATGTTGGGTATCCATGCTTTAACTCAGGGGTCGACAAATCCCGGGCGCCAGGTCGCCATGGCGACTAGAAATAGGGTCCTGGCGACTTGGCTTGGAAGGGGGGGCAAAAAAAAAAAAAAATTTTATTTTTTTTTGAGCTGGCACCATCTGGTGGTGAGCCGTTGGTATTACAAGTTATTACCACCAGATGTGTAAGCTGGCGCCATCTGGTGGTGGCCGTTGGTATTACAAGTTAAGCATTACAAGTTAAACAGCAATTCTAATGTAATTTTTCACTGCCATCTTCTTCCCTCTAATTAGAACCCCCAAACATTATATATATTTTTTATCCTAACACCCTAGAGAATAAAATGGCGATCGTTGCAATACTTTCCGTCATGCCGTATTTGCGCAGCGGTCTTGCAAGCGCACTTTTTTGTGGAAAAAATTACACTTGTTTTAATTAAAAAATAAGACAACGGTAAAATTATCCCCATTTTTTTTAATAGTATGAAAGATAATGTTACGCTGAGTAAATTGATACCCAACATGTCACGCTTCAAAATTACGTCCGCTCGTGGAATGGCGTCAAACTTTTACCCTTTAAAATCTCCATAGGCGACGTTTAAAAAACTCTACAGGTTGCATGTTTTGAGTTACAGAGGAGGTCTAGGGCTAGAATTATTGCTCTCGCTCTACCAATCGCGGCGATACCTCACATGTGTGGTTTGAACACCGTTTACATATGCGGTCGCTGCTCACGTATGTGTTTGCTTCTGCGCGCAAGCTCGTCGCGACGGGGCGCGTTTTCTGGCTCCTAACTTTTTTAGCTGGCTCCTAGATTCCAAGCAAATTTGTCAACCCCTGCTTTAACTCACCTTTTAGAGCTTGACTTCTATATATACTTATATATTGACAATCATCTGTAAAAAATAAATATAGTAATATGAACAATCTCCCCAAAAAAATGTTTTTCTCATTCTGCATTGCAAAACGTTGCTTCTTTTGCAGTCTTCTTCACTTACCACAAAAAAACAAACTAGGAAACAAATAATGCTTTCAACTTCGGCATGCATGTTTTATAACAAGGTTCAAGGGTCATACACAAATATTCAACAATCCAACTCCAAGTAAAGAAAATCTGTTGTAAATTTAAAGGGGTTGTAAAGGTTCGTCTTTTATTTTCTAAATACCTTTTCCTTCAATTTCCCTTCTAAATGTTTTTTTTCTCTGTTTGTGAGTGAGGTGCCACCAAAGCAGAAAAAGGAAATCTCACAATTGGGATACTTGTATCTGTGATCACTAATGCTGGCCATACACTATACGAAAAATCGTTCAAACACATTTTCGGAAAATTTGGCTGTGAGAGCAAGTGACAGTGCATGTAAAGGCCCGATAAATCATTCAATGGGCATAAAGGAATCCGTTTGTTTGTTTTTTTTCACATATACCTAGTGCAAACAGTTTGGCTGGAAAACACAATAACCTTTAAAATTATCGTTCGCAGAACATTTCCAAACTTGTCCTTCGTTTTTTCGGCTCAAAAAAACTTCCCAACCGATTACCGATTTGTGCCCATTAATTGGCACCGGCCACATGGAAGAAAATTGTGCCAAGGACTGTGGGGTCCACACGGGTGTAAACGATTTTTTGAAGGCAATGGCTGGCGTTAGCGCTTCAATCACCACGGTACAATGCTTGATATGGTGTCAGGGTGATTGAAGCGGATTATTTCTATTATTATTATTACATTGTAGTAATAAATGAAATAGTTCAACTCACCATAATGCAGAATCGGTGGGAGCCCTGAGCATGTCACTTGCCATATCACCTGTCACCGGATGTGGAATGTCACTTGCCATGCTGCCTGCCATCACTGCATTGGTGGCAGCACTGGTCCATTTAGCACAGAGGCAGGCCTCTGTGCAGTGGTCGGTTCTAAATGCGCCTTTCCCTGTTCAGAAT
The DNA here is from genome assembly GCF_905171775.1 of Rana temporaria. Taxonomy (NCBI): domain Eukaryota; kingdom Metazoa; phylum Chordata; class Amphibia; order Anura; family Ranidae; genus Rana; species Rana temporaria. Next base: position 297,031,989 of record NC_053492.1, read on the forward strand.
AGCATCAGCGGTTTTGGCTGTAGAATGGAGAGGAATATGGAGATTGTCATTGCTCATTCTGAAAATGCCAGGTGCCTGGCTGCCATACTGGTCTGAACCCCCCATGTAGATCTGAAGCTGTGCCGTCACTGGCTACACTCTGCTCCCAGGCACAGAAGATCAGACCCCAGGGACAGCCAGACACTTAGCATTTTCAGTGTGATCACTGACAGACACCCAGCAAGCACTGTCAATGGAGCCCCCCTTGTAATATGTCAGGCAGACAGCTGAGGGGGGTGAAATACAAGTCCTAGCACACCCCACCTGTACTCCCACACACAGGGAGTCACATCTCTGTGGAATTGCCCCTCTGTATGTAGCAGGATGTCTCCCTCCTCATTCTGCAGCCAGTCTCACCTGGAAGAAGGTGTCACTCTCAGGCTCCACCCTTGGCCATTCCTGATTATCTGTCGGGGGGGATCTGCTCCGCTGAACAACAAGAGCTCTATGCTCCATTTTCTCACAGCGAGAAGCTGCAGGAGAGCGGTGATGTGGGGCAGGCAGTGAGAGATGATGCAGCACCTCCGACACTGAGGCTGACAGAACACTGGCTGTGAGGGCGGAAGAGTGGTGATGTGGGGGTCAGAGAGAGATGAAGTCATCTCTGCTTGCCCAACCACTTCTTCCATCAAGCTCTATCATGCCAGTTGCTTGGTTCTTTCATGCTGCCTGCCCAGGTGAGCCATGCCAGCCAGACGCCAGCCCCGGCTGCAGAAAGGCCGCGGCTCAGGGGTCAACGACCCCTGGTCTAAATGACAGAATTTCAGCAGATTTTTTGTATAGTGTATGGTCAGCATAAGAAGTGATTTCCCTCACATTGTAAGGATAGCCTAGAAAGAGCGAGTCTACAGGACAGGAAGTGAAGGGAAACCTCCCTAAAAAGAAAAGCAGACAGCGGATTTAATGTGGATTTCTAGGTTTTGATGCACTTTAGTTTCTTTGGGCCACAGTTCACATTATATGCAAATCAGATGCAGTTAATAAAGCATCAGATTTGCATATATGTGAACAGAGCAGCTGTGCATAGTAACCAATCAGTTTCTAGGTTTTATTGTCAAAGCTTAAAGTGGAAAGTCACGCTCTCAATTATCATTGGCTATTTGTAATACTCATGCTACTAGCCTTAATATATAGGAAATTAGGGTTCAGCCTGCCAGTGCTCAGACCCTCCGCTGCACACTGCATCAAATTGGTCTGTATGGCTGTCATCACAGAAGGAAGCCTCTTCTAAAGATGATGCCCAAGAAAGCTTGCAAACAGTTTGCTGAAGACAAGCAGACTAAGGACATGGATTACTGGAACCATGTCCTGTGGTTTGATGAGACCAAGATAAACGTATTTGGTTCAGATGGTGTCAAGCGTGTGTGGCAGCAACCAGGTGAGGAATACAAAGACAAGTGTGTCTTGCATACAGTAAGGCATGGTGGTGGGAGTGTCATGGTCTGGAGCTGCACGAGTGCTGCCGGCACTGGGGAGCTACAGTTCCATTGAGGGAACCATGAATGCCAACATGTACTGTGACATACTGAAACCAAGCATGATCCCCTCCCTTCAGAGACTGGGCTGTAGGGTAGTATTCCAACACGATAACGACCCCAAACACACCTTCAAGATGACCACTGCCTTGCTAAAGATGATAGTAAAGGTGATGGACTGGCCAAGCATGTCTCCAGACCTAAACCCTATTGAGCATATGTGGGGCATCCTCAAATGGAAGGGGGAGGAGCGCAAGGTCTCCAACATCCCTCAGCTCTGTGATGTCATCATGGAAGAGGACTCCAGTGGCAACCTGTGAGGCTCTGGTGAACTCCATGCCCAAGAGGGTTAAATATTGACACTTTGGTAATTTTCACTTAGGGGTGTACTTACTTTTGTTGCCAGCGGTTTAGACATTAATGGCTGGGTGTTATTTTGAGGGGACAGCAAATTGACACTGTTATACAAGCTGTACACTTACTACTTGTCAAAAATGTGAGATACTGTATATATTGGATTTTTTTTAATATACTAATATACAGTAAGAGCTGTGAAAATGTGGAACAGACTCCCTCCAGAGGTGGTTCTGGCCAGCTCAGTAGATTGCTTTAAGAAAGGCCTGGATTCTTTCCTAAATGTACATAAAATAACTGAGTACTAAGATTTGTAGGTAAAGTTGATCCAGGGTAAATCCGATTGCCTCTCGGGGGATCAGGAAGGAATTTTTTCCCCTGCTGTAGCAAATTGGATCATGCTCTGCTGGGGTTTTTTGCCTTCCTCTGGATCAACTGTGGGTATGGAGTTGGGTGTATGGGATTGTATTGTGTTTTTTATTTTGTTTGTTTATTTTTTTTGTGGTTGAACTGGATGGACTTGTGTCTTTTTTCAACCTGACTAACTATGTAACTATACTAGTAATAGCAGCAATTAGCGACTAATAGCAAAACTGCGATAGTATGGCAGGCAATCTGACACTTTGTGGGAACCAGTGACACAAATACAGTGATCAGTGCTAAAAACCATGCACTGTATTAATGATGCTGGTTGGGAAGGGGTTAACATCTAGGGCGATGAAAGTGTGCCTAAGCAGAGTGTATACGGTGAGGTGCTTTCACTAGGGGATGTGTTGGTTTTAATTCCTTGCTTTGCAGGGAGACAAAAACAGACATCTCTGCTGACAGGACAAAGCTCTGTGACCTGCCTTCTTCCTCGCCGATCAACAGGTGCTGGCGCCCTCTGATTATCTTGTGCTGCCAGGGCATGCGCACGCCACCCTACCAGGAAAAGATATATATATATATATATATATATATATATATATATATATATATATATATATAGTGAAACCTTGGATTACGAGCATAATCCGTTCCAGGGGTATGCTCGCAATCCAAAGTAATCGCATATCAAAGTGAGTTTTCCCATTGAAGCCCATGGAAATGAAAATAATTTGTTCCCGCATTGACTTCAATGGGATGCAATACCGCATGCGGCCAGAGGTGGGGGACGCCGGAGAGCCTCGTAAACACTAGGGAAGTGTCGAGGACACCTTGGCTGAACTCGGAAAGGATCAGGAACGGAGTATACCCAAGATTTTCCGAGCAGCTCCAAACGGCGTAGTTCGGCTCTGGAGCCCCCCCACCTTAGGCCAAACGCGGTACTGCACACCACTTTGCTTTGGCTTGAATCCTGCTCGTTTTGCAAGACAACACTCGCAAACCGTGTCAGGATTTTTTTTAAATACATTGCTCGTCTTGCAAAATGCTTGTTAACTGTGTCACACAGGAACCTCGGATTGTGAGTGTGTGTATATATACACACAGTGTCCGACAAACCCAGAGCGCCACAGCTGGGGTATCCTGTGCCTCCATGCGCCGCTGACACCGCCCGTGCGATCATGTGCCTCCGTGCCAGCAAATGAGGCCGCGGCCTTCTGCAGGCCTATGCTTCCTTCAGTGATCTAGCGCCATCTTGTGGTGGCCGTTGGTATGACAAGAAGAAAACCAGCAATGCTAATGGGACTTCCTGCCTGTTTTTACTGCCCGTCCATCTCCTTCCAAAAGTAGAGAAGGAAGTGTTTGCAGCCGTTATCTGGCGCCTTTAGCCTAATGGTGAGTGTGGGGTGGCTGGTTTAAATAGCTTCATATAGCCTTTTCTTGTAATGGCTTTTATTTTATTTATTTTTCAAGAAAAAACTGTTTTTTACATTTATTATAAGCCATCTCCCTGCTTGGCCAGTTTCACACGGGCTGTCTGATCAGGTTCGCCTGTCAGTTTTTCAGGCGGAGCTGATCCGACCCTTAGACCTTTCACACTGAGCCGCCCATAGCGTCGTCGGTAAAACTCTGCTATTTTTTACCGCCGACGCTATGGGTGGATTTGCTGCGCATTTCGTCCGCTAGCAGGGCGCTTTTAAACGCGCGTAAAGCTTTGTCGCTCATTAAAAGAACCTGATTGGTGACCATGCACAGTTGCACCAGATTCTGAGTGCTCCAGTTTTAATAAATCCCCCTCCCCCAAGTTAGGAAAAAACAAATCAGCATGATGCACTGAAATACACAAGGTACTGCACATACCTGCATGGTAATACCGTTCAGGCTAGTGCGAACATAGCCTAAAACTCTGCCGTGTTGCAGATCTATAGTCACTGCAGTCATGTGCTCTTCCAGATGTGTGTTATACATGCTCCCTCACCACAGCACTGTGGTTCCTCCTGCTGACTCTTCTACTAAGGTAGGATCTGGTGGAGGGGAGAATGTATACAACACATCTGGAGGCGTCACATTACTGCAGTGACTATAGATCTGCAACACTGTGGAGTTTTAAAGCGGAGGTTCACCCTAAAAACAAGTATATAACATTACATTCTGCATACTTCCATTTACAGTATGCGTTTTTTTTTTTTTGCTGTACATACCGTATTATTGCATTTTTCCACCCGGCTTCCGGGGTCAACACACTCCCGCGGGAGTAGGCGTTACTATGCAGAGGCGCAGTGTCATGTGGGACTTCGCCCAGATGATTGACGTCTTGAGAAAAACTTCCCCCTCTGCAGATAAGGCGCATCACGATTTTCCAAAAGTAGACGAACTGCGAGTCGGCTCTATACGGCGCCTGCGCACCGACTAGGAGCCGTGTAGAGCTGACTGTGCAGGCGCCGTATAGAGCCGACTCGCAGTTCGGCTACTTTGGGAAACTCGTGACGCGCCTTATCCGCCGAGGGGAAGTTTTTCTCAGGACGTCAATCTGGGTGAAGTCCCACATGACACTGCGCCTTTGCATAGGAACGCCTACTCCCGCGGGAGTGTGTATGCGGAAGCCGGGTGGAAAATAGCAATAATACGGTATGTACAGCAAAAAAAAAAAAAAAAACAGCATACTGTAAATGTTGGAAGTATGCAGAATGCAATGTTATATACATGTTTTTAGGGTGAACCTTCGCTTTAAGAAGATAGTTACTGGAAAAGAATACCTCATGGTCACACATAGGCTCAGTGTCAGTGGGTACACTTGTACATAGGGGCGCACTAAAAGGCAGCACTTGATGTGATACGGCCCGTCTGTAAGAAGTATGACCTCTGCATGGAAATGACAGACAAATCGTGAGAGAAAACCAGCGACGTTTAATCACTTGGGCTGCATGGGAGTGTGAGGGGAGAGTCTGGGCTCAGCATACAACCCGTGTACGCTGCTCGTGAGGTGGAGGCCTATATACTAGAAGATGGCTGCATACAAAGCCCCATGCACAGCGCTCATCCTAAGCAGGAGAAGAGAGCCTACACACCTGACAGACGTGCGCACCTCACACCCGCTCCCGCAGCCAATACACCGCCATTCCTCTTCTAAGCTCAGGCCCGATAGGAGGCCAATGTGAGAGGAACTCAGAGAACCGGAAGTAGAACAGGTGAGGGGGCGGGCACCCCATGACCTGGACAGGAAGGAGCTGTGTTCTGTTCCCATTGCAAGCGGCGCACGGCGTGCTGTCATGTGACTTGGTGGCAATGTCTGATTGGATTCTGATGGTTCTAGACGTTTGAGGATTCTTCTCGCTACCTGTTACAGTTGGAGTTTCCTGTTCACGGGCCAATAGGGGCACAGGATGGTGGTCACATATCAAAAATGTCACACTGCTGTAACTGGAAATATGTTTTTTAGAAATTCAACATATTACTACTGGTCTGAGAGAACATGGACCAAAAAGCTGCAGCTGTTTGTACCTACAGTTTGTGCTTGCATACTTCTTTAACGGCTTCAGCCCTGGTAGGATCACCCCCCCTTGATAAGCAGGCCATTTTTTGCTATACAACACTGTGTTAATTTAATCACTTAAAGGGGAGTTCCAGCCTTTTCGTGTTAATTAAAAGTCAGCAGCTACAAAAAGTTGCCTCTCCGGCCAGCGCCTCCATTCATAGTGTGGGCACCCGGCCGTGACAGCTTTCGGCTTCACAGCCGGGCACTCACTGTGCATGCGCGAGTCGCGCTGTGCTCTATGAGTAGACAGGCGATCTCCTGGTACCTGTCACATGTCCCTGGAGATCGCCTAAAGGGAGGGGCTGCCTAAGGCGCGAATAGAAGTCGCCGAGGCAGTCCCTGGGCGGAAGGAAGAAGTGGGACAGGAAGTCCCACCCCCCCCCCCTGAAAAAAAATGACATGCCAAATGTGGCATGTAAGGGGGCGAGGAGTGCTTAAAGCGGAAATTCCACTTTTGGGTGGAACTCCGCTTTAAGGGCTGGGCCTATTTTTCAAACTTGTTTACAAGTTAAAATCATTTTTCTCTTTTCGTCCATGGACGGGCAAAGCCTTCTCAAGTCTTGACATATGGGTTATGTTCCGTCTAATAGGAGAGGACTAGGCAGAACATGTTAGATATTTAAATACATGTCACTTTAACATAGTTGAACAGCCCCGCCCTGGGGGCGGTCCCTCTGGTCATAACCCCTCACCATGCAGTCAGCAACTCGTTTTTTTCTGCCTAGTAGAGGAGTAGGACCTGGCTCCCTTTGGGCCCAGGGTCCTGAAGACTTTTTTCTTTTTTTATTATTTTGAGAAATCTTCTATCAACTGCCGGCTGGGTGACAGGCTGGATATTATAGATCCTTGTTGTCCCCCAAGTCCGGCCATCGAGCGTGGGCAGACCTTATCTACGTGCTGGGTCGGCCACGACGGACCCCATGGCTCCTGTGGTGGCCGGTGGGCTATATGCTCCAGGGTCCACATATGACTGGGCTGCTGTTGTCTCAGTCACAGTGGACCGGGCCGACAGCTACTCCGTACTGCTCGGTTGTAGGCCTGTCAGGTACGCGCCAGCTGGTCCTCGTAAGTACGATTCCTCCTGCCTCGGCAGGATGGAACAGCTGGGCATTCCTAGGATTAAGGGGTTCTCCTGTCCTCCCTTTCCCTGCCCTCTGTCACCTTTGCCTCCTGCCCTCGCGAGCTTGCTGCGACCGGAGTATACCTGTGGGGGGACTCCAGGTTCCGGTTGGGGACTGTGGGGGTGTCGGGGCCCGCTCTCCTGGGGGGAAGCATCAGCTGCAGCTTTCTCGTCCACATTGTGGTGTTTGGGTGCCATTTTGGTAGCGCTGACGCCATGTTTTCCATGCCTGTTTTTTAACATTGAATTTTCCATTGGCGGCCATTTTGCCATGGCCGCGCTGTGACGCAGGTCTACATTGCAGGCTGCCATTTTCTTGTGGTCCGCGCCCTTTTCTCTGAGGCGTCGGCGGCCATTTTAGATTGGGTTTTGGCCTCTAGCGCTGGCTGGCTTTTTACACGGCGCGAACAGCGCAAACTCACCTCACAGGATTCCTCAGACACACGCTGTGTGCGGATGGAAAGCGGGCAGCGGCGCTGAACGGTCTCTAGCTGGGTGGTGAGTTCCCTGGGTAACCCCCCTGGTCAGTGCAGCAAGGAGGGTGGATTTTATTTTAGTTAAGGTGTCTTGACTTAGTCCCTAAGGGCTGTCAGTGGGCAATATGGAGTCAGTAGCTGGCTTGTCTTCCCCAAGCATTCCAGAGGCAGCAACCAGTGCCCCTGCACCTGCGTTTCCCATGGATACTTTGTCGACTGTCCTGGAGTCATTTGTATCTCCTGGCTTCTCAACATAATCTCAAGGTGTCAAGGTTCGTGTCCAGGTCCAGAGATCCCTGGGCAGACGCGTCAGACGTGTTGGTGGCCTGTGGGGTCAGTATCGGCTAATTTATGCCTTTCCCCCACTGAAATTGCTTCCTCTTCTACTCCGCAGAGTAGAGGCCGAGGGGATCCCAGTGATTCTAATCACTCTGGATTGGCCCCGGTGTCCCTGGTATGCCGACCTTTTGCGCCTAGTGGCGGATGCGCCCTGGTGGCTACCAAAGCGGGAGGACTTTCTGTCTCAAGGTCCCATACTTCATCCTGCTTTACAGTCGCTGGCTTTAACGGCATTGCTATTGAAAGCCAGGTACTAAGGGACTGAGGTCTGTCGGATTCGGTCATTTCAACCATGCTAAGCGCACGAAAGTCATCTTCCCGGAAGATCTACCATCGCACTTGGAAGGACCCAGATCTCTATGTGCGAGGAGATAGAGTGACGTCCACGGGCATATTCGGTTTCCAGGGTCCTGCTGTTTTTAAAGCGCAGAGTGGATCAGAAGCTTGCCTTAAGCACCATTAAGAGACAGATTTCAGCCTTGGCGGTTTTCTTTCAACGTCCCTTGGCGACCCATTCACTGGTGGGTACGTTTGTGCAAGGGGTTTGACATGTGATCCCCCCAATTAGACCACCTCTTCTTTCATGGGATTCGAATCTAGTGCTCTCGGCTCTTCAGGAACCTCCTTTTGAGAACATCAGAGAAATACCTCTCTTGACACTCTCTCAGAAAGTGGCCTTTCTAGTGGCCATTACATCTGTCAGACAAGTTTCTGAGTTGGTAGCCTTGTCTTGCAAGTCACAATACTTGGTCCTCCATAAGGATAAGGCGGTGCTACGCCCGCAGCCTTCTTTTCTTCCAAAGGTGGTTTCAGCTTTTCGCCTAAATGAGGACATTGTACTTCTTTTCTTCCTTGTGTCCTCGTCCGTCGCATCCCAGAGAGGCTGCGTTACATACTTTGGACGTGGTACGTGCTCTGCCGGTGTACCTGTCTGCTATGGCTCCATTCGGGAGGTCAGACTCACTGTTTGTGGCAGTGTCTGGCCTGCAGAAGGACCTGGCGGTCTCGTCGGCCACCATTTCTCGGTGGATCAGGCAGACCGTCATTTAGGCCTATAGCAGACCAGGACCTGCTCCCCCCACAATCTCCAGGTACTGACTATACCCCCTTGGCCCCGGCCGCCTCTCCTTCCTCCACTGAGTCCTTACTGGGCAGGGCGGGAGCCGGCTTCCCCACTACTCCCATGATGGATCCACATACAGGCCTGCTTCTGTCGGTCAGTGAGGCACATGAAGAGGCCCCCATCCCCACTGACTTTCCTTCCATGATGGCTGCTTTCTCCCAAATGCTGTATAAAAACCTTGCACTGAATGCTGCACAAATTACATCCTCCATCCATGCAGATTTGCAGCAATTGGGGATAAGGATGGACACTATTGAGCAGAAAGCTGATCAAGCTGTGGTACGGATTAATCAGAATTCCACCAGGCTACAAGATACAGGATCAATTGGAAACAGCTTTTGCGAAGATCGATGACCTCGAAAATAGATCGAGACGCTACAACTTTAGGATACGGGGGCTCCCGGAATCTGACAAAGAGGTGCAAGTGGCACTGAAATCCCTCAAAAAAGCCTCATCCCTGATATTGCCGAGTACTGCCTTGAGCTGGACAGAGCTCACAGAGCCCTTCAATCTCCCCGATCAGATGGCCTGCCCAGAGACATCATTGTGAAACCGCACTACTATTCAATCAAGGAGGAGGTGATGAAAAGGTCTAGGAACTCTGACAATCTCACTTTGCATGGACACAAAATTCAAATATTCGCTGACCTTTCTCCATATACGGTTCAAAAGCGGCGTGCACTCAAACCGTTACTGCAGGTCCTTGAGGAAAAGGAAATCACATATAGATGGTCCTTCCCTCTCCGCTTGAACTTTTCCTACAAAAACAAAAGCTTTGGTTTCTCCTCTTTTGCGGAAGGGGAGAACCTGCTGATACACCTTGGGCTGATCTCCCTGGATTCTCCAGCATCACAGGCCAGCAGAGGAACCCCCGCTTCCATGAAGTGACCATCGCCTGCAAGCCCGCTGCAACAAACCTGGCTGAAACAAAGTTATAAGCGTTCCAAAGAAAACCTTCCGTTCTGAGGATCAAGCACTCCTGTCTTTCCTTCTCTCCATTGATTGCCCGTCGAAGAACTGACTAAATTTTGCATTATTTCAACAGTTGTTTGCCCTCTTGTTCTGTTGGTTTAGGGCAATTGATTCGGACTTGGGGGGAGGTGGGCATCAATAGCCCCTGCACTCCTGCGGGAGTCCTTACGGCAGGTGTTCTACCAGGTTTCAGTAGTTTTCTCAGTTTATCATTCCAACCCTAGTCAGGGACCTTGTTGCACTGCTCTACCTGGTGGATAGACTGTTACAGTAGCCGCAATGGCCCTTTATTTTTTTATTACAAGTTCTCTTGCTTACTTCTCGGCATAACCGACATAGTGAACATCTCAGGTTAGACTGAGGAAAATGTATATATGATGGGGATGGCATTCCCAGTTATTAGTTACTGTTATTAGATAACTCCCCGAGAGGGACCTGCTTGCCCTCCTGATCCTTCTGCACTTGGGTTGGGGGTAGGCAGGGCCTGCATAGGGCACTCAGTGAGATAGTTCAGTTCAGTCTCCTCTTTCCTAATGGGGCGCTCAGTAATTTGGGAATCATAGGCTCTTTGTTAGCCCTAAGTTATGACTGTTCTGAGGTGGTGGGCTTGTGGTGGACCCAGTGCACCTCCATAGGATCAGAAGCACTTTTGGTGCATCTAGATCCATTTCCGGTTTCCCTGTTGTAGGGATATTCCGATCCTCTAAGGTTTTTGGGTAGGGGTTGGCTTGTCCACTTCGCCCCCAGGGGTGGGAGGGGTCGGGGGACCCCGGGGTTCTGAGTATGCACTGTTTTTTTCATGTATGTAAGGATTTTACATCATGTTTACATTCATAATATCGTGTCTTCTCTCTTCTTCTCCTTTTTCATTTATTTTCCTCTTCTTTTTACTCATGTACCTTGGAGTGTTCATAGGTTCCACAGCGGGTTCCAGTCTACCATCCTAGGTCCTGGGTCCAGGCTTCTCCGATTCTCTGAGCTTACCAGGGAGTACTTCTCACACGGTCAAGGTAGGCTACAGTTACCTGGTATAGATTTTTCCCCTCTGATCCATGACTGATGCACACCCCCCCTCACCATCCCTCAAAATTATCTCATATAACACTCAGGGCCTCAATTCCCCTGTCAAACGCAGGAAACTCCTCCAACTCTATCACTCCATGCACGCAGATATCCTCTTGCTGCAGGAGACCCACTTTCCATCCACCTATAAACCAACATTCCTCCATTAGCGTTACCCACAATTTTTTCTAGCATCCGCGGATTACAAAAAAAAAGGGGTGGCTATATGTTTTGCTAAACACTTTAACCTCTCTCCTTTGGAGACGATAGTTGATCCGCAGGGACGCTATATCCTGGTATCTGGCCATATAGACGGGGAGCTGTACACATTTGTTTCTTACTACACCCCCAACAAGGGACAAAGATCCTTTTTTGACTCCTTATTATGCAAGCTGCAAGCTCACCTTAAGGGGACGGTCTTTATAGGCAGAGAATCTAGCACAGCCTTTGATTTCTCACTTGATAAATCGGCAGACGGTATATCTAAGCCTAAGCGCCCTTCCAAACAGAGTTCTAAAATAGCTAAACTTCTTCACTCTGCAGGGTTGATAGATATCTGGAGAGAGGCCAACCCACACACAAAACACTACACACACTTTTCCGTGCCCCACAAAAGGGGTGGCTATATGTTTTGCTAAACACTTTAACCTCTCTCCTTTGGAGACGATAGTTGATCCGCAGGGACGCTATATCCTGGTATCTGGCCATATAGACGGGGAGCTGTACACATTTGTTTCTTACTACACCCCCAACAAGGGACAAAGACCCTTTTTTGACTCCTTATTATGCAAGCTGCAAGCTCACCTTAAGGGGACGGTCTTTATAGGCAGAGAATCTAACACAGCCTTTGATTTCTCACTTGATAAATCGGCAGACGGTATATCTAAGCCTAATCGCCCTTCCAAACAGAGTTCTAAAATAGCTAAACTTCTTCACTCTGCAGGGTTGATAGATATCTGGAGAGAGGCCAACCCACGCACAAAAGACTACACACACTTTTCCGTGCCCCACAACCCCTTTGCCAGGATCGATCACATATTCACCCACGCCACAACGATCCCTTTAATCAGTAATTCCAGGATTGTAGATTCTCCTCTTTCAGTCCACTCCATGGTTACCTTGACAACACAGAGACCCACGGGACCTAGAGGCCCCCCTCGCTGGCATCTGCGGGAGTCTCTCTTGAGCGACCCAATACAATGCTCCTTACTGGAGGAGGCCATTAAAGAATACTTTCTTATTAATGCAACGAGCGAGGTATCCCCATCTACAGTCTGGGCGGCGCATAAGTCGGTTCTCAGGGGGAAACTAATACAGTTGGCAGCTAAACTTAGGGCGGAACATAGGGCAGACACACTTAAGCTTACAGAGGAATTTCGCACATTAGCAAAAGCTCACAAACGTCATCCCACGACCGAATCTCTTGCTCAGCTAGACAAAGCCTGTGCCCTCCTTAACCTGTCCCTGACGACAGCTGCCGAACAACACCTTTGGTGAATCAGGGATAAATTCTACTCCCAAACAGACAAAATTGGCTCACGTCTAGCTACGAAGCTGAGTCCCAAACAGCGCTCGCTAGCTTTTCCTAAAATCCGGGCGGCCACGGGGGAACTGACGCAGAATCCAACTAAGATTATGGACACCTTCCTACGGTTTTACTCTGACTTATACAAACCAAACCGCACTCTCCCCTAGTCGACATAGGATACATTTTTGGATGATCTCCCATTACCTTTGCTATCTAAGGACCATAGGGATCGCCTAGAGAGCCCATTCACACAGGAGGAGGTTCTAGATACCATTAAAGCCCTTAAACTAGGTTCCTCCCAAGGACCGGATGGATTCTTCACTGGTTACTATAAGAAATTTGGTGCATGTCTGGCCCCTCATTTGACACGGATGTTTAACTCTCTCAGGGATGGAGCCCTTCTGGGTGCGGACTTAAAGGGGTTGTAAAGGTAAAAAAAAAAATCCCTAAATAGCTTCCTTTACCTTAGTGCAGTCCTCCTTCACTTACCTCATCCTTCGATTTTGCTTTTAAATGTCCTTATTTCTTCTGAGAAAGCCTCACTTCCTGTTCTTCTGTCTGTAACTCCACACAGTAATGCAACACTTACTCCCTGGTGTGAAGAAAGCCTCTTGAGGTGGGAGGGGGTGAGCAGGAGGGTCAGGTCGCTATCTACTTTGCAGATAGAGAAAGGAGCTGTGTGTTAGTGGGCGTCCTGACACTCCTACTCGCCCCCTCCCCCCTCAAGAGGCTTTCTCCACACCAGGGATAAAGTGTTGCATTACTGTGTGTAGCTACAGACAGAAGAACAGGAAGTGAGGATTTCTTAGAAGAAATAAGGACATTTAAAAGCAAAATCGAAGGATGAGGTAAGTGAAGGAGGACTGCACTAAGGTAAAGGAAGCTATTTAGGGGGGAAAATGTTTACCTTTACAACCCCTTTAAATTCCTCGTATATCTCAGTGATTCCGAAACCGGATAAGGACACTAGCGAGGTATGAAACTTTCACACTATTTCCCTGATTAACAATGACATTAAAATCATGACCAAAATTCTATCAAACAGATTATCGAGTTTCATCTCATCATTTGTTTACAAAGATCAGGTGGGCTTCATCCCTGGGAGACAGGGTACGGACCAGATCCTACGTGCCATTGATGTTATCTCCCTACTTAAATCGCAATGGGATGGGGAACTTCTCAGAAATGTTTCTTACTGTCAATAGATCTACACAAGGCCTTTGATTCAATAGATTGGTCATACCTGTTTGGTATGCTGGGGAGATGGGGCTTTGGCCCTAGCTTCCTTAGCCTTATCAAATCGCTTTACTCAAGCCCCTCTGCACAGGTACGCCTAATGAGCAGGTACTCAGGCTCCTTCCCCATAGGCAGGGGGACCAGACAGGGATGCCCGCTCTCCCCTCTCCTCTTTGCGGTGGCCCTTAAAGACTTTGGCAGTAGCACTGAGATCGAATCCTGACATTAAGGGTGTGACCTGTGGGCCTCAGGAACACAAATGTGCGTTATCCAACGATGACCTCCTTCTCTTTGTCACCTCTCCCCTAACTTCCACCTGATGATACTTAAGACACTACGGGTTTTCAGTGGGATTCCTGGCTTGCAGGTTAATATGGGCAAATCGCTAGCTATGAATATTTCCGTTCCCCCGGATCTGCTTAAACAACTTTCCAGTAATTTCACCTTCGCTTGGGCTCCCTCGCAAATTCCATACCTGGGAATCAAATTAACGCCTGATATCAATGACCTTTTCAAAGCAAACTACACCCCTATGGTCCTTAGATGTAAAGGAGACATTGGACGTTGGTCCAGATGAGGTTTGTCCTGGTTGGGCAGAGTTCATGCGGTTCAAATGACCCTTCTCCCACATCTTTTGTACTTATTCCGCTCTCTCCCAATCCCGGTAAAGAAACAATTCCTCAGCAAATTCCAATCGGATATAGTCCGCTTTGTTTGGGGTAAAAAAGGATATAGATGTCCCTCTGGTATACTTTTCCTGCCTGAAAACACAGGGCGGACTGGGGCTTCCTAACCTATGGGGTTACGATCAAGCAGCTCAATTGGCGCTACTGTCGACGGTCTTCTCTAGGGGCCCGAAACCTGATTGGCTCGCTATGGAACGACAAGCCACCCCTTTAAATACCATTGATTATCTTCTGGGGTGTGACCCCAAACGTAGACCAGCCATAATGTCACCCACACTCTCTCACTCCGTAAGCCCTCTTTTCCAAACTTTCTGCTCTACACACCCTGATATCCCCCTTGAAGCCCCTAACACGTTTCTAGCCACCCCCTGGCGATCACTCCCCGGAGCTGAAGAACGGGGAGAGCCGTATGTAAACACGGCTTCCCAGTGCTTCACTGTGGCGGCTGCATCGATCGTGTCATCCCTTTTATAGGGAGACACAATCGATGACGTCAGACCTACAGCCACACCCCCCTACATTTGTAAACACACACTAGGTGAAACATAACTCCTTCAGCGCCCCCTGTGGTTAACTCCCAAACTGCAACTGTCATTTTCACAATAAACAATGGGCTTGATTCAGAAAGATCGGCGGATCTTTCTGCTAGTGTAACGTATCTTATTAACGTTACGCCGCCGCAAGTTTTTCAGGCAAGTGCTTTATTCACAAAGCACTTGCCTGTAAAGTTGCGGCGGCGTAGCGTAAATCGCCCCGGCGGAATTCAAATTCGGCTGGTAGGGGGCGTGCATCATTTAAATGATGCGCGTCCCCGCGCCGAACGAATTGCGCATGCGCCGGCCGCGACTGAATCCCAGTGCGCATGCTCCAAATGACGCCGGCAATTCGTCATGCTTTCGACGTGTACGTAAATTACATCCATCCGTATTCGCGAACGACTTACGCAAACAACGTAAAAAATTCAAATTTTGTCGTGGGAACGACGGCCATACTTAACATTGGCTGCGCCTCATAGACCTAGGGGTAACTATACGCCGGAAAAAGCCGACGTAAAAAAAAAGCGCCGGGCGGTAGTTCGTTTCTGAATCGGCGTAAATCCTCATTTGCATATTCCTCGCGTAAAAGTACGGAAGCGCCACCTAGCGGCCAGCCTGAAATTGCAGCCTAAGATCCGACGGTGTAAGTCACTTACACCTGTCGGATCTTAGGGATATCTATGCGTAACCTGATTCTATGAATCAGGCGCATAGATACGACCGGTCGAACTCAGAGATACGACTGCATATCAAGAGATACGCCGTCGTATCTCTTTCTGAATCTGGCCCAATGCAATTTAAATGCATTTTTTTGCTATGAAAATGACAATGGTCCCAAAAATGTGTCAAAATTGTCCGAAGAGTCCGCCATAATGTCGCAGTCACGAAAAAAATCGCTGATTGCCACCATTAGTAGTAAAAAAAAAAAATGCAATAAAACTATCCCCTATTTTGTAAACGCTATAAATTTTGCGCAAACCAACCGATAAACGCTTATTGCGATTTTTTTTTACCAAAAATATGTAGAATAATATGAATCGGCCTAAACTGAGGAAAAAAAATGTTTTTTTATATATTTTTGGGGGATATTTATTATAGAAAAAAGTAAAAAAATATTGATTTTTTTTCAAAACTGTCGCTCTATTTTTGTTTATAGCGCAAAAAATAAAAACCGCAGAGGTGATCAAATACCACCAAAAGAAAGCTCTATTTGTGGGGAAAAAAAGGACGTCAATTTTGGTTGGGAACCACGTCGCACGACCACGCAATTGTCTGTTAAAGCGACGCAGTGCCGAATCGCAAAACCTGGCCTGGGCATTTAGCTGCATTTTGGTCCGGAGCTTAAGTGGTTAAAGTGACAAGAGTCCTAAATGTTTAACGTTAATGGATTAATGGCACCCTGGACCTTTCCCATACCACATTCAAGTTAAAATCCCCATAAAATACAAAAACAACAATTCCATTGACTGTTCTCTGACTGCGAGTGGCTGTTACAGATGCTGGATGCATGGCTGTTTTGCTGGAATGTCTCCTGCCTGGCTGCACACACAGGGTGAACCTATTTAAATCAAGCAGCTTCTACCAGGGTAGCTCTACACATGTATTCAATCATAAAGCCCTCCTGGCTGAATTTACCAGAACTGAAGATCTGCAGCCTTGACATGATCCTTAAACTGACCAAGCCAATATTCAACATTTCTGAATACAATGGTCGAGGCTATAGCTGGCTTAAGATTAGCTAAATGCGAGTCCCATGCCTTTTTTAGAAGGGAATCCACCTATTTATCTATGGCAGGGATCCTCGAACTACGGCTCTTCAGCTGTTGCGGAACGACACATCCCATGAGGCATTGTAAAACTCTGACATTCACAGACATGACTAGGCATGATGAGAATTGTAGTTCCTGAACAACTGGAGGGCCATATTTTGAAGACCCATGATCTATGGCATCCTTTAAAATGCCTTTCTCTTCAAAAGCCAGGCCTGTATGCCTAGAAACTTGAAAAAAAGCTGCATCTAATCTGGGATTTTTGTTCCAAACTTGAGATTCATCCTTATCGAAAGGGAATGTTCTCTTGGGTGATCTAGAGGTAAAAAAAAAGGAGCCCTCTTCAAGTGGTCTCTCTCTCTTTACTGCCTCTAAAAAAACTTTATGTACCAGAAAAACCAGACAGTTTACTTTGTCCAGGCCTTGATACATATTGTACAATCCTGTAACGATAACTGAATTTTTTCCTCCTGAATCTCCAGGGTAGCAAAAACAACTTGTCAATTACTTGCAGGGACAACTTGTACCTAAAAGATCTTCCTTCTCCTCGTCCTCTGAACCTTTCTGAGAGTAGGACAGATTTACTCTTCTGAGTCGCTAACTTTCCAAGGAGCTTAGGTGGACAGCAGAGGGCTGGATGGCACATTATGCTGAATGTCTGACTGTTTTGCAGAAAACTTCTCTAACAAAGAGCAGAAAGAGCGAAAAGTATATGAAAGCTCCTGCTTAATAGGAGCGACAAGTCCATTGCACTTCAAAGAAAATTTCTGTTTCACCAAACTCGCTACACAAGCCTTGCATAATAGCTTGAATCAGGAATCCCTGAGGGTGGTTTTACTGGAGGGACATCTGCTTTTTGGTGGAGGAGGGGAGCGTTTAGTTTTTTCCATGGCTTTGGCCTGACAAAACACAATCAACAAACAAACAATCCATGAACCAAGGGAAAAAAGAGTCACTCCTAGCTCCCCTTGCACCGTCACCCAGACAAAACATCTGCCAACAACACTGCACTCCCCAGAGAAGCAGTGATGGCTGTTTTTTTTTTGAGGGGGGGTTAAACAACCTCCCCCCCTCAATGCGGCACCCCAACCCCCCCCCCCGCCTGTCCGCTTGCTTTCTGCCGGTCCAGCGCTTGCCCCATTTAGGTTGCAGGCATCTGGGCAGCATGTATTTGTGCAGTGGGCATCCATGCAGCCGGTATTCATGCAGCCGAAATTGTGCAGCGAGCATCCTAGGCGTTCAATAAGATCGTCTGTCCTTTCAGCCTGTCATGGATCTGCCCGACCACTAGGTGGCGCTAATCGCTTATCAGCGCACAATCACGCATCAGTGCGCACGGGAGCGCGCGCTCACGGCACGTCGGCGCGCAATAGCGGCAACGGCGGGCACGCGCAATAGCGGCAGCGGCGCATGGGCACGTGATGACGCCATTTTGACGCCAGTTGGGCTATTTAATGGGGCTCATCCCATAGCCTCTTGCTGCTCAGTCAACAGCGTTCCTGTTACCTTACCCAACTTCTGTCACCTGATTGTCTCCTGCACCTGTGAACCCGGCTTACCTTTGGACCCTTCTGATCTCCGCCTGCCCTGACCTCCGGCCTGTCTGACTCCTGCCTCCTCCTTCCAACGGTCTGCTGCCCGCCTGTTACCGACCCGGCTTGAATCACGACCCTGCCTCTGCCTCCTCTCTGTACCTGATCCGCCCGCCTGTGTTTGACCCGGCCTGCCTGACTCCGCCAGCATCTGTACTACAGTACACCTCCCACCTGCTGCCTGCTTCCAGCCATCTGCACCAAACTCCTGTCGTCTGCTGTCTGATCTTCCCAGCATCTCCGCAGTTCCTGCACAGCACCATACCAGGCGCTTGTGCGACTCTGAACTCTTGCGCTCCCTGTCTGCTCTATCAGGGGTTCCGGAGTCAGAGGAACAAGAGTTGCCACTCCCCGCACGTCAGGCTCTGCTCTGTACCAGGTACGTGACAGTACTGAGCAGCCATGTCTGAGCCTGCGCAGGGAGTGGATCCCATGACGGAACTTTGTCGCCACCTGGATGGCCTTACCCAAGCAGTCAGAGCCCTGCAGGAAGGCTATACCCGACTTGAAAATCGTGTCCAGGAACTGTCTACCCCATCCACTTCTTCTTCTTCTTCTTCTGGCGCATCCGCTTCACCTTCAGTTATTATGCTGCCTCCTGAGCCCAAGGTGCCTATGCCTGAAAGATTTGCAGGGGAACGAAGCAAGTTTAGAGCATTCCGGAATGCCTGTGAGCTCTACTTTGGACTTCAGCCACGGACTTTCTCATTAGAAGCCACCAAAGTTAGCTTTGTTATGTCCCTCCTTTCAGGTGAACCGCAGACATGGGCCCATCGCCTGATGGAGCAAAAGGACTTATCTCTTGACCGTTTGGACACGTTCTTTCAGGCTATGTCCCTGTTGTATGAAGACCCCCATCAGGCCGCTACTGCGGAAGCTGCTTTGCATTCCCTCCTGCAAGGTCGCAGACCCGCAGAGGATTATGTAGCTGAGTTCAGGAGGTGGAGTGCGGACACTAACTGGTCTCTCAGAAACTCTCAAGGATGAATTTGCACGTGTAGGGGTCCCTGACACCTTGGAGGCCCTTATCAACCTAACCATCCAAATTGACAGACGCTTGAGAGAACGCAGGACTGAACGTGCCACCGGTCTGAGTCGCCCAGCATGGATGTTGCCTCGGGTACCTGCCTACCCTAACCCGATTCCTCCAACCCCAGTCACTACCTCTAGAAACATTCCAGAACCCATGCAGCTGGGCCTGATCCGCCCTTCCCTCACTTCTGAGGAACGACTTCGACGCCGGACAAACAACCTTTGCCTCTACTGCGGAGAGCCCGGCCACTATGTGAGGACCTGCCCAGCAAAATTCCGTAAGTGCACCTTCATGTCATCTGTCCCCTCACCCGTTGTCTTCAACAAATCTGCTCATCTGGCTGTTCCCGTTTTATTGCAGCTTCCAGGAAGGGATATACGGACCAGCGCCATACTTGATTCTGGGGCCTGCAGCTGTTTTCTGGACTCTACCTTTGCTACTCATCACCACATTCCGTTGCGCCCTAGGGCTGTTGGACTGTCTGTACACTTGGCCGATGGGTCCGTCTTGAAATCCGGGCCAGTTACTCAAGAAACCTTGCCCATCGCCACTACCATCTCGGACAGTCATCGAGAACTTTTATGCCTGGATGTTATTGAATCCCCTCTGTTCCCTATAATCCTGGGCATACCCTGGCTCCAGGCTCACAACCCTCAGATAAATTGGACTACTGGTGAGATTCGCTTCTGTTCCACCTACTGCCAACAACACTGCTTACAGGCGATCTCATCTTCCCCCTCTTTGCTCTGCATGGACTCAGACGTTGAAATTCGCCAATCTGTCCCCGAAGTGTACCATGAGTTCCTGGACGTCTTTAGCAAAAAGGGGGCTGACACCCTTCCCCCTCATCGGCCATACGATTGCCCGATTGAGCTCCTCCCTGGGGCCGAAATTCCCTTCGGACGAATTTTCCCTCTAACTGAACTGGAGCTTGACAATCTAAAGACGTATGTTGACGATAACCTCAAGAAGGGGTTTATCCGCCCTTCTACCTCGCCAGCAGGAGCAGGAATTTTTTTCGTCGAGAAGGACCATTTTCTTTCCGCCCCTGCGTGGATTACCGCAAACTTAACAAGGTGACAATAAAGAACCGATACCCCCTTCCGCTGGTGCCGGAACTGTTCCAAAGACTGGGAGCAGCGGTCATTTTCACAAAACTGGACTTGCGGGGGGCCTATAACTTGGTGCGAATACGGGACGGCGACGAATGGAAGACTGCCTTCCGCACCCGCTTCGGCCATTATGAGTACTTGGTGATGCCCTTCGGGCTCTGCAACGCGCCTGCCACATTCCAGCACTTTGTGAATGACGTCTTTAACCACTTCCATACCAGGCACTTACGCAGCTTCCCGCCCAAGCCAATTTTCAGCTTTCAGCACTGTCGCACTTTGAATGGCAATTGCGCGGTCATGCTACACTGTACCCAAACAAAATTGGCGTTCTTTTTTCCCCACAAATAGAGCTTTCTTTTGGTGGTATTTGATCACCTCTGCGATTTTTTTTTTGTTGCGCAACAACTAAAAAAAGACTAAAAATTTGGAAAAAAAATTACGTTTTTATTTTTTTCTGTTAATTTTTTTGTAAATAAGCTTTCTCTTTCAATTACGGGCACTGATATGGCGGCACTAATGGGCACCGATGAGATGGCACTGATGGACATCGATGAGGTAGTACTGACGGGCACAGATGAGGTGGCACTGATTGGCGGCGCTGGTATGCGACACTGATGGGCACTCATAGGCGGCACTGATGGGCACACATAGGTGGCACTGATGGGCACACATAGGCGGCACTGATGGGCACACATAGGCGGCACTGATGGGCACACATAGGCGGCACTGATGGGCACTCATGGGTGGCACTGGGCACTCATAGGCGGCACAGATGGGCACTCATGGGCGGCACTTATGGGTGGCACTGATGGATACTTATGGGTGGCACAGATGGGCACTGATAGGTGGGCACTGGGCATGGATGGGCACTGTGGGGTGGCACTGATGGACACTGTGGGGTGGCACTGATGGACACTGGGGTGGCACTGATGGACACTGTGGGGCAGCACTGATTTTGCCAGGTTGCCAGTCAGTGCCCATTTGTGGGCACTGATTGGCATCTTTTTTTTTAATGCTTTTTTTTTAACTTTTTTTTTTTTTACTTTTTTTTTTTTTTGCCCACCCTGGTGGTCCAGGGTGGGCATCCCTGGTGGTCCTGTGTGGCGATCCGAGGCGGGGCTGCGCTGATAAACAATCAGCACGAACCCCCCCTGTCAGGAGAGCCGCCGATCGGCTCTCCTCTACTCGCGTCTGTCAGACGCGAGTGAGGAAGAGCCATCGACGGCTCTTCCTGTTTACATCGTGATCAGCCGTGATTGGACACGGCTGATCACGTGGTAAAGAGTCTCCGCCGGAGGCTCTTTACCGAGATCGGAGATGCAGGGTGTCAGACTGACACCCCGCATCACCGATCGCCGCGATGCGCGCCCCAACGGGCGCGCGCGGCATGAAATCCTGCAGGACGTTCTCGAACGTCCTGTCAGGATTTCATAACCACTTCCCGGACGTAAATTGGCTATAGGCCGGGCGGGAAGTGGTTAAGGACTACCTTGACCTCTTTGTCGTAGTCTACCTTGACGACATCCTCATTTTTTCCCCTTCTATTGCCAAACACCGGGAACACGTCAAAAATGTGCTCAAGAGACTCCGAATGCACGGATTATACGCCAAGCCTGAAAAATGTAAATTTGAATGCGAAAGCATACAGTTTCTGGGACTAGTTATTTCAGTAAACGGCATCGAGATGGACCCACAGAAGGTTACGGCAATCCTTGATTGGCCTGCACCCACAGATAAAAAGGGCATCCAACGCTTTATCGGGTTTGCCAATTTCTACAGGAAGTTTATTAGGGGGTTTTCCAACATCATCGCCCCCATAACCACCCTAACCAAACAAACTGTCCGTTTCCGTTGGTCCCCTGAAGCCCAGGGAGCTTTTGAGGCTTTAAAGAAGCTGTTTACGTCTGCACCGGTCCTTAGACACCCAGATGCCAGCCTGCCCTACATCTTGGAGGTGGACGCTTCGGAGACAGCAGTTGGGGCAGTGCTGTCCCAAAGACAGGGGCCGAAGGCCCTTCTGCACCCGGTTGCTTTTTTTTCCCGCAAACTGTCGGATGCAGAAAGGAACTATGACGTGGGTGACCGAGAACTTTTAGCAATCAAGGCAGCGCTGGAGGAGTGGCGGTACTTATTGGAAGGTGCAGCTCACCCAATCTTGATCTATACAGATCACAAGAACTTAGAATACCTGAGAGTAGCCAAGAGACTAAGACCTCGTCAGGCCAGATGGGCGCTTTTTTTTACCAGGTTCACCTTCCATATAACGTACAGGCCAGGGTCGAAGAATACCAAGTCTGATGCTCTTTCCCAGATGTACTGCAATTCGCAAACCCCTGCTCCTCCGGACACCATCCTTTCTGCTGGAAATTTCCTGTTACTTCAAGATGACCTACTGTCCCGGATTAAACAGGCCTCTGCAGGAATGGCCTTCCCTTCGGATACAAATTTGCAACTTACAGATGGCTTGTTGTGGCATGAGGACAGGATCTTTGTGCCAGAGGAGTTACGGGTCAGTGTCTTGGGTCTCTGTCACGATCATGAGCTGGCCGGCCATTTTGGAGTACAGAAGACCTCGGAACTCTTGCAGCGCATGTTTTGGTGGCCTCAGCTTATGAGAGACTGTAAGAGTTATGTGGAGTCGTGCACCACGTGTATCCGAAGTAAAGGGAGTAAATCCAGGGCCTGGGGACTGTTGAAGCCTTTGCCCGTACCAGAGAGACCATGGAGAAACATCTCCATGGATTTTATTGTTGAACTCCCTCCTTCTGAGGGTTTCACTACCATTTTTGTAACAGTGGACAGACTGTCCAAAATGGCACACTTTCTGCCCATGAAGGGTACACCCTCTGCTCCTGAAACTGCCAAAGTCTTCATTAAGGAAATAGTACGGTTACACGGCGTTCCTGTAAACATCTTATCGGATCGTGGAGTACAGTTCACTTCCAGGTTCTGGAGAGCGCTCTGCGAATCCCTCAAGATTGAGCTGTCCTTCTCATCTGCTTATCACCCACAGTCGAATGGCCAAACTGAAAGGACAAACCAAACTTTAGAACAATACCTACGCTGTTTCTCTTCATTCTCTCAGGAAGATTGGGTCTCTCTATTACCACTGGCTGAATTCGCATATAATAATTCAATCCACTCTGCTACCAAACAATCCCCTTTCTTTGCAAATTATGGCTACCACCCGCTATTCCTGTCCAACCGTGTCCCGGAATGTACGGTGCCCGCTGTCCAAGAGACATTAGACTTCTTCAGCACTAACAACAGGCTACTCCAAGAAACTATGGCAAAGACTCAGGAGCATAATAAGGAGGTGTTTGATAAAAGGCGGAGAGGAGAACTTAGTCTGGAACCCGGAGACCTGGTATGGTTGTCTACTATTAACTTGAGACTTACCTGTCCGTCCAAGAAACTGGGGCCTAAGTTTATGGGGCCGTTTCCAATTAAGAGGAAAATCAACAGTGTGGCCTACGAACTCGAATTGCCGGATTCTTTCCGTATCCATCCGGTCTTCCATGTCTCCCTCCTGAAGCCTGACGTCGCTAACCCCTTTCCGGGGCGAAGCACTGATCCACCCGAACCGGTCTTGGTTGACGGCGAGGAAGAATTTGAGATTGAGTCTATCCTTGATTGCAGAAAGAGGCACAATCAGGTTCAGTTCCTGGTGAAGTGGAAGGGCTACGGCCCCGAGGAGAACTCCTGGGAACCTGAACGCAACATCCATGCTAAGAGGTTGATTCAGTCCTTCAAGAACGCTCATCCACTCAAGATGTCCCGATTGGGCATCCGGAGGCTGCCCATTGGAGGGGGGCAATGTCATGGATCTGCCCGACCACTAGGTGGCGCTAATCGCGCATCAGCGCGCAATCGCGGCAATAGTGCATCAGTGCGCACGGGAGCGCGCGCTCGCGGCACGTCGGCGCGCGCAATAGCTGCAACGGCGAGCACGGGCACGCGCAATACCGGCAGCGGCGCGCGGGCACGTGATGATGCCATTTTGGCGCCAGTTGGGCTATTTAATGGGGCTCATCCCATAGCCTCTTGCTGCTCAGTCAACAGCGTTCCTGTTACCTTACCCAACTTCTGTCACCTGATTGTCTCCTGCACCTGTGAACCCGGCTTACCTTTGGACCCTGATCTCCGCCTGCCCTGACCTCCGGCCTGTCTGACTCCGCTCCTGCCTCCTCCTTCCAACGGTCTGCTGCCCGCCTGTTACCGACCCGGCTTGAATCACGACCCTGCCTCTGCCTCCTCTCTGTACCTGATCCGCCTGCCTGTGTTTGACCCGGCCTGCCTGACTCCGCCAGCATCTGTACTACAGTACACCTCCCACCTGCTGCCTGCTTCCAGCCATCTGCACCAAACTCCTGTCGTCTGCTGTCTGATCTTCCCAGCATCTCCGCAGTTCCTGCACAGCACCATACCAGGCGCTTGTGCGACTCTGAACTCTTGCGCTCCCTGTCTGCTCTATCAGGGGTTCCGGAGTCAGAGGAGCAAGAGTTGCCACTCCCCGCACGTCAGGCTCTGCTCTGTACCAGGTACGTGACACAGCCAATCGATTGATGGGTCTCAGACCCGCTTCCTGATTGGCCAGGACGAGAATCAGTGTTACAATAGTGAAAATTCACCCATGCCACATTTGGGTGGGCTGGGAGCTCACTCTCTGCGCCCTGAGCCCACCCTGTTGAAGCCTATTAGAGCCTCTGGCTCTAATCAGTGCTTCAAAAAAACACTCCCACCATAGGAATTCATGCGCCCGGCGTCCTGCGAGGGGCCCGACTCAAGGTTGGGGGGGTGCCTATGCATTCTCAATGGACGGGTTGCCCTTGCAGAGAAGTACACCCCTGCCCTCTCTCCCTCCAAACAACACCCATGGGAAGGGGGGGTGGGAGAGAGAAAATAAACTTTTAGGTAAAAGAAACAAGGCACCCCTGCATTTTCCTACCTGGGCCTGGCTGGTGCTTGTGGCTCCTACTCTAGCCACTGCTGCTGGTTCCACTGACTCAATGCTTACAGAGGGCGCATCGAAGATCCTGAGGCAAATTTGAATTTCCTGTCAATTATTGCTGCTGCAAGGACCTGAAATAAACACCAGCTGGAAACCGGCCGTTCCTCCTGCTCTCCAGCACCCCACTGGAAGCCTGCCTCTCCTGACGAGTTAGGAAAATGTGAGTGTTTAGAATCACTTAAACAATAATGCTGTCCAAGGATGTCTCTGTTGCTGCTCCTCCATCCAGAGTGAAAACACTCAAAGACAGGCATGGGCGTCCGCTGAAATTTTTTTCAGGGGGGGGGGGGCACTTCGGCAGCAGCGATACACAGTCGCATTTTACCCTTTCTTCTACCGCAAGTGGGGGTTAAAAGCGCGCATTTACGTTAAAATGTAAAAACACCCCACTGTGCCCCCTGCATCTTTCAATATCTCTTTGTCAATACTGTGTACCCCCTCTCCACAACTGCACCTCTGGACCCCTTTACATTACACAGCACCTCACAGCTCTGGACCCCTTTACGTTACACATCACCTCACAGCTCTGGACCCCTTTGCATTACACAGCACCCCACAGCTCTGGACCCCTTTACATTACACAGCACCCCACAGCTCTGGACCCCTTTACATTACACAGCACCCTGCATCACTGGCCCCCTTTACATTACACAGCACCCTGCATCACTGGACCCCTTTACATTACACAGCACCCTGCATCACTGGGCCCCTTTACATTACACAGCACCCTGCATCACTGGACCCCTTTACATTACACAGCACCCCTTTTCCTTGACTGAAACACTACACTATATTGACAGTAGGGATGAGCCGGACACCAGAACCTTCGAACGGACCGAACGTTCGCGCAAACATTTAGAACCCCATTGACGTCTATGGGACTCGAACGTTCTAATTCAAAAGTGCTAATTTTAAAGCCTAATGTGCAAGTTATTGTCGTAAAACGTCTTTGAGAACCCGGGTCTTGTCCCAGGGAACATGTATCAATGGAAAAAAAGTTTTAAAAACGGTTGTTTTTTCAGGAGCAGTGATTTTAATGATGCTTAAATAAAAAAAAAATAATAATTAAAAATTCCTTTAAATATTGTACCTGCTGGGTGTCTATAGTATGCCTGTGAAAACGTCTTTGAGAACCCGGGTCTTGCCAGTTTGAGACCCCTGCAGATAACTCCAACTTCGCAGAATGTTTTATTGAAGATCCCGTGAATGAAGACAGGCTCATTGAACCGCTGATATTGAGGCCAAGAGAAGGTCTAGAGTCGTCATGGCTGACATACTGTTCTGAATTTGTTTCATGGCAGCTTGAATTTTCTCTATTTTTGTTCTGGGATAAAGATTTTCTCTTGAACCGAAGTGATGGTATACCCCATAAACCTCAACACCTGGGCAGGGACTAAATTAGATTTTTCTTCATTCAGAAGCTACCCTAAACTTTCTAGATCAGGGGTAGGCAACCTTAACGAGGTGGAGATCTACTTGAACAACATGGGAAAAGGCAAAAGTCACAGGGCACAGTGTCGCCTCCTCACACCTGATTTAAACCTCTAATTGCCATAATACTGTGCCACATTTGTGTGCATTGCACGGCAATCATGGGTTTAAATTAGGTGGTGAGGAGGCAACATATCCCCTCCTCACAATCAAAAACAATACGTAATTTACTGCAACACTACACCTTTATTGATCCTACATGCAAAAGACATCATAGACAATGTGGGGTACAGTAAGGCCCCGTACACACGACCAAACATGTATGCTGAAACTGGTCCGCGGGCCAGTTTCAGCATACATGTTCGGTCGTGTGTGGGCGCGAGCGGGCCGAATTCCAGTAAACATTTGCCCGCCGGGCCTTTTCCCAGCAGACAAATATTCCTGGACGTGTTTTAAAACCGTCCGCTGGAATCCTGCCCGCTCGGACATGTACGGTCGTCAGTACAGACCTAGCGTACATGTCCAGGCGCCCGCCGTCCCTTGCGTCGCGGTGACGACGTGGACACGCCCCGCGTATTGTTTACGCGCGGACTTCTGTACGATGGTGTGTACAACCATCGTACAGAAGCCCTCTGGCAGACATGTACGGTGAAAACGGTCCGACGGACCGCTTTCACCGTACATGTTTGTTCGCGTGTACCCGGCCTTAAAGTTGTCACGTTTCATGTTGTGGCTAGCACTTACTTATAACGTTATACACAAATGTACAATAAATCAGCCTTATAAAGCCATAGTTGCCAACATTGCAAAAAAAAAATCCGGGACACTTTTGTGCATGTAGGCGAAGCCTTGCTATAATTAGGGGGCGTGGCATTCGTTTGTAGGCATGCCACACAGTAGTAGAAAAAATGCATGGTTTACGCGGGTAGTGGGCGTGGCTTAAATAGGCGTGGCTCAAAGAGGGTGTGGTTCGAGTCTGAGATGAATGAGGGATGGAGGGTGAAAAAGAAGGGGAGAAATATAGGGAGAAAGAAAGAGAAAAAGAAAGAGGGAGGGAAGGAGAGAGAAGGATGGATGGAGGGACAGCAGGCCCAGATCCTACACCACAATAGAAGATGGATGGAGGGATAGCAGGCCCAGATCCTACACCACAATAGAAATCTGTGTATTCCAGAGTTTAACAATCAACAGATAAAGATACTGCAAACACCTGGTGTTAGAGCTTCAATCATCCCGGCACCATGGTTGTTATGGTGTCAGGATGATTGAAGTGCATTATTTCTATTATTACATTGTAATATAGAATGAAATTATTCAACTCACCATACTGCTGAATCAGTGTTAGCCCCGAGTATGTCACCTGCCAGGTCGCCTGCCACCAGATGCCATCAGGTGTCCCCAGCGCAGTGCTTCCTTACATCAGGTGCCCCCAGCAGAGTCTGTCCTTACATCAGGTGCCCCCAGCGGAGTCAGTCCTTGCATCAGGCATCCCCAGTGGAGTCCCTCCTTACTACCCAGCGGAGTCCCCCCTTACATCAGGCATACACAGCAGAGTCCGTCCTTGCATCAGGCATTCCCAGCAGAGTCCCTCCTTACATCAGGCATACCCAGCAGAGTCCCCCCTTACATCAGGCATACCCAGCGGAGTGCCTACTTACATCAAGCGTACCCAGCGGAGTCCCTCCTTACATCAGGCCTATCCAGCAGAGTCTCCCCTTACATCAGGCGTGGCCAGCTGAGTCCCTCCTTACACCAGGCATTCCCAGCGGAGTCCCTCCTTACATCAGACCTTCTGAGCAGAGTCCCCCCGTACATCAGGCGTACCCAGCAGAGTCCCCCCTTACATCAGGCATACCCAGTGGAGTCCCTCCTTACATCAGGTGTTCCCCCCTATTGGAGCCCCTCTTAATCAGGTGTGTCCCCCATTGGAGCCCAGCTTAGTCAGGTGTCCCCCCCCCCATTGGAGCCCCCTCAGGTTTCCTCCCCATTGGAGCCCCCTCAGGTGTCCCCCCCCATTGGAGCCCCCTGAAGTGTCCCCCTATTGGAGCTGTCCTTGCATCGCTGTCTTTAGTACAATAGAAAATAAAACTGCTGCGGCGCTGCCCACCCCGACCCTTTCCATAACAGACGAACCTGCAGCGGGGCGGGGGGTGTTTGGCGCCGCAGCAGCAGCTTTATTTTCTATTGTATTGCCTCTGCTGGCCCTGAACCTCTAGAGGCGGCGGGAAAAAAACGGGAAAAAAATGATTTCCCAGGACATTCCCCGGGACAGTTGGCAAGTATGATAAAGCTCTATACCACCATGAACCCAATTACACCACTGGTCACTGCAGCTAAAGGGGGTGGAGGTGATAAAAACTAGCGAAACGCGTAGAGGCTGTTTGGACACACACATTGAGGGTGCAGCACACCAGCGCGCACGGACCCCTTGTAGCAATACATGCGGAGCACAGCGGGGCAAGCACACCTCTTAGGACGCCACTTAAATGCTGGTCAGCGGCTTTTAACGGTTGACACTGCCAAAGACACTCAGTTCCGGTCAGAGGCACTTTATATTGTAAGTGTTATATTTTTTTACCTTTTTTAAATAAATACATATTTTAATATACTACACCATGATGAGCCCCTTGTTTTTGAGGAATTGATGACACCTTGTAAAAGGGAAAAGGAGGCAACACCCAATGACCGACAAAGAAAAGACACCACTTTGGAGCCTAATAATATCTGGGGTCTGGTGAGTGTTGATTTTAACCATTGGTGATGGTGGCACATCTTTGTCGGGTGGAAGAGATAGCGGCACTTTCCTGTACACAGCATTACCAACATTGAACCTTGTGTTTGCTGGAACCTATTGTATAAGAGCAAGATTGCCTGTCATTTGGACTATTTTTAAGTGCAGCCAGCACATTGCACATTTGTATGGTTGTTTGATAATTATTTCACTTTTATTGATATTTATTTTATTTTGTTCCAATATCGGTTATTGGACAACTCACGGTGCAGTTGGCATACTGCATATTGGGTTTTTACACACACATATATATATATATAATATATATATATTTTTTTTTTTTTTTTTGTAATATCTTTCGTATTGTTTTCACTATTTGGTTGGTCAGTAGCAGCAACAGCCATTTTTCTCATAGAAGCACTGTGGTATAGGGATTGTATGCTGACACACTGATCTAGATATATGATTTAAGTTTGAAATCACTGTGTCACATTTGTATGACTCATATATTTCTTATATTTTTTATTGTTTGTATTCAGGTTATTCACACTTAAGATTGGGTACATTGTGGCCCTGATATTTCACTTATGTCCATATTCCCAGAGATTAAATACCTCTGGATAATTAGATCAGCGCAGTAACATTTTTCTTCTCAGAGCACTATTGACCCCCACTAAGGGCACACAGTACTGCAGCAGATCACAGTTCACATTTATTTATTTATTTATTTCCTTTTGCGCAGGTGACACTCACAACCAATTATTTTCTATTGTATTGCCTCTGCTGGCCGTGAACCTCTAGCGGCGGCGGGAAAAAAACGAGGAAAAAAATGATTTCCCAGGACATTCCCCGGGACAGTTGGCAAGTATGATAAAGCTCTATACCACCATGAACCCAATTACACCACTGGTCACTGCAGCTAAAGGGGGTGGAGGTGATAAAAACATGTCTTAACTATGGGGTTTTACCACCAGCCAAACTGCAAATGAAAATTAACCCTTACTGTTCTATGTTTTCACACTTTTGAGCTGTGGTTTACCTGTATCGCAGATTCAGCGCAGTGAATCTGCAACTTTCCTGTTTGCCATGCTTAGCCATATACTTCTATTATATCCTGCAAGTGTGGTTCACTTTTTGAAAACGCACCAAAACTCTGCAATATATGATTGAAGTCTAAGCACAGCAAACCCCCAGGAAAACCGCAGGTACAGTGCGTGGGTAAAAAGCAGTCAATTAGAGGAGTTTTTCCCTCGCGGGGCATGCTGAGGGAGAGTATATCTGTGGCAGACGCCATTTTCTTTGGTTCTTCGTGGGTTCCAGGTGCGGCACCCACCTTTAGGGTGTGCGCATCCAACAGACCCCGGCGATATGGCCTACCAGGCTGGGGTCGCATACTACGCAAAGCTCCGTGTTGCTGAGAGGGGGCCAAGTGACTTGCTGGGTCCCCAGCTTTTTTGAAGAGATCCCCAGCTGTGTGCTGTGCGGTGGGGGGTCGGCTCAAGGAAAACCCGGAGGCAGGTTATCCGAGGGGCTTGAACGAACCATCCGGGATCCGGTGACCGGGACATTGACAGGTACACTTCAACTGTCACCCGGTGACCCTAACCTAATCTACTGGGAGGATTCGCTCAATCCATTTAGCTCATCCAAGTACTAGGCCTGTGGCAGAGGTCCGTAGAGCCAGGTCTGTGGCAGAGACCTGTTCCTCCCAGCAACCATAAAGTGGCGCTCCGGCTGCCAGGCTCGTGGCAGGAGTCTATCCGGAGGCACTTCACCCATTCTGGCTAGAGTGGCGACGAATTGTGTCTACTACTACTGAGAGCAGGATTGTTCTTTTCCTATCCAGGCCTGATACTGCAAAGTTCTCTCTCGCTTCATCAACCTTTTCTCTTTACCTCATGTTGATGTTGGTCATGTTGGGCCGAGAAATAAAGCATTCGGAAAATCTCTTTCGCTGATTGGACATTCGTTTACTGCTCTACTCACTACAATCACCCTAGACAACGATAAGAGGTAACTTAATACGCCGATCCCAAAACAACTAGCGTCTCCTGAGGGGGTAGCGCTACACACAAAAAACCTGCTTAGATGTGTAGCACTAACCCCCGAAGGAGCTGCTGGATATTTTCGGGCGGCGTGTTACCTCTATCTTCTCGCTGTCTAGGGTAGTGGATGAGAGTTGAGAAAGTTCAATGTCCACACTGTACACTTCTTTTTCTAAGATTTATTTGTAGAACTTGGTAAGGAAAGAAGGAGTGATTGAAGAGGTGGAAGGGTAACAAGTAGATTCAGTTCAGGTGCATTATTTCAATCAGGAAACACTCCTGCTTCCAGTAACACAGTTCTCATCGCCACTCCAGCCAGAGTGGGTATTGCGCACCCGGATAGGTTTCTCTCGCTAGCCTAGCAGCCGGAATGGCGCACGGAATAGGGTACAGTCTCTGCCACAGACCTTTTCACAGATGGAGACACTTTCGGTCCAAAATCCTCGTAGCACAGGATCAGCACCCGGATCTCTCCAGATTAACGTCTTGCAGAATTTAGAACTGACAGGCGATCACCATCAAGCCTCTCAGTAACGGTGCATGCTTCGATGAAGTTCAAGGCCTCCTGAGATACCAGCCTCATGCTAGATCCTTTCCAAGATAGGTCCTTCATCAAGCGGCTTCCTCCCTCCAGGACGGACAGCACAGGATCACCTTTGAAAGCGTAAAACCCAGTCTGCTTACTGTGCCTACTTAGACAGGTGTCCGAACCAACGTAGTCCCGGAGCCAGGCTTGCAGGAACACGCACCCTGCGCCAGGAGGGACACACACGGGGTGGTGGGACGACAGACCAGCGATCAACGACCCGTCTCCAATCACGTCTATCCCTTAAGTACCACTGCCCAGCATGCACAGCGGGACGATCAACCCCCACTGATTGGCTGCCGAGGGGAGACACCCAAATCACCTTGACCTAGCTGCTGCCACCCTTGGCCTGGGGTGGTAACGACACCCCAGGCGAACAATAGTGGTCACTCACAGCACAGCCATGACTGGAACAGAGGCCCAATTTGCTCAAAAATCATACATGTCTGAGTCAACTCTCAGACTTCCCCTTAAATTTAAAGCAGCGCCAGCCCAACAGGAGCAGGCCGCTACAGATGCATTGCTGTGAATTCCAGCCTGTATCCTTGAGCCATTACAATCCACACAAACAAACTGGACATCGCACTTACATTGTGGAATGAAGGAGTGAAGCCCTCCCTCCCACAGGCAGGACACTCTCACTGACACTTTTGGACTGCTCCGGAGACCTGAACAGAATCAATGCTTTAACTCAACCCTTCTGAGGATTCTAAGTCTTCTTCTGGACCAGATCCTTTGTGCCCTAGGCTTGCTGAAAGGTACGAAAATGTTTCTTTCCCATAGGCATCTTCTTTTTCTTAGCAGTTCTGTCTAAAACTGTCTCCAGACCAGGACTAAACAATAGGTCCCCAGAAAAAGGAACAATTTTTAGAAGCCAAACTACCCGACCATGTGTAGCACCCTGCAGGTACTAGTGTCTGTAAATGGTACATCTTCTTGCTTTTTGGTAGACAGTGCAGACCAAGATGGGCTGGCTTTGCGGAGTCCCACTCAGCAGCCTGGGTAGAAATTTGCAGGATTTCCCCAGGGACTGACTAACCGGAAAGAGAGTCACTGCTTGGCAGTATTGTGGGAGTCCTGGCCAATCCCAAGCTGAGAGCTTGATTGAGGTACCACATAAATACTGATGGGGCCTGCCATGTGGGAGTCATGTGGAGAGATGAAGATGTACTGAGCCAAGACACCCCCCCCCCCCCCAGGGTGGAGCTGCCTGGCTGGATGTGTGGATGAGGTGACCACTGCTGTTCCTGCTCCACAAACAGGACTGGCTGCTGGCAATCTTAAGGCTGGTGAAGAGCAGGCACCTCACCACCGAGCTGTACTGTGAGTAACCATCCCCCTTAGAAAAAAGGATCAGTGAAAGTGGGGCATCTGGCAACCTCTATAGCCAGAAGTGGGGATAGAAGAAGCCAGGCACAGGGTCCAGCTAGTTTCCAAAGATCCCAGGAGGAATCACACCCATTGCTATAGGAGGTTTGTGCTGTACTGCATTCAGAGACCGTGAGATGTGACGAGGAGTGGAAATACAGTTGCTGCAGTGTATGTGAAGTTTTGCTGTGAAAGAGACCATACCACATAATAGAAGCTTCTCTTTGGCAGCCTGAAGATTACTTAAAGTGACAGAGTCCTCAATGTATAAAGTTAATGGATTAATGGTGTCCTGGACCTTTCCCATACCCCATCTAAGTTAAAATCCCCTAATAAATACAAAAACAACAATTCCATTGACTGTTCTCTGACTGCGAGTGACTGTTACAGATGCTTGGCTGTCAGGCTGGAATTCCAGCCTTTTCAAATCAAGCGGCTCCTACTGGGGTAGCGCTACACATGTCTTCATCTATAAAGCCCTCCTGGCTGAACTTACCAGGGCTGAAGATCTGGTTGACATTCGTCAGGAGCGTGGGGAAGGTTTCTAACAGATCTTTTGCCTCGCACACACGATCGGGTTTCCTGGCTGACTTTTTACTGCCGGGAAAGCCGAGAACCGGCTCGGCAGCTTTTTCCCTCTACACTTGGCCAGTTTTCCTGGCAGGAAAACTGCCATGAGAGCTTTGGCCGCGAAAAAACGCCGGGAATCCCGGTGGGAAAAAAGGAAACATGTTCTCATTTTTCCCGTCGGTTTTCCTGTCGGGAAAACTGCCATGGAGCATACACACAGCCAGAGAAATCTTCTCTTTGGGTGATCTAGAGGAAAAAAGAGCCCTCTCGAAGTATTCTTTCTCTCTTTACTGCCTCTGGAAGAACTTTATGTACCGGAAAAACCAGACGGTTTACTTTGTCCAGGCCTTAGTACATACTGTACGATCCTGCAAGGATAATTAACTTTTTTTTTTCAAATATGTATTTTTTAATTTAGTGCACAGAGAAGGCAACACTCAAGTACAACAATAGCATAGAGCAGTCACAGTTACATTTACACTTACTGTTATCATGCTTGTGCAATCAATGAGCAGTGTTAATTTTGGCAGCAAATTTTTCATGTCATGCTAAAAGACTATGTTTTTCACGACATGATTTGTCGTGATTCCTCTCAAGCCTGCCTTGCATACACACGTTCTTGAAAAAAAATGCTCTAGCAAAGCTCGGTGACGTAAAACACGTATGACAACACATACAACGGCACTATAAAGGGGAAGTTCCATTTGAATGGCACCACCCTTTGGACTGCTTTTTCTGATTTTGTGTTAACGCGTGTTAGTAAAAGTTTGGTGAAAGATAATTCGCGCTTTTCAGTCTTCGTGCTTTTCAGTCTGTTACAGCGTGACGATTGTGCTATCACCATTACAAACGCTAGTTTTACCAGAATGAGTGCTCCGTCTCATAACTTGCTTCTGCGCATGCGCGTTTTTTCCCCCCTTGTTAAAGCGTACACACGACCGTCTTTCATGACGTGAAAAAGAACGACGTGAAAAAAAAGGGGAAAAAATAGAGCAGGGTTCTAAATTTTTAACAGGCATTTTTCTCATCGAGAAAAATGCTCTGGAGCATACACACAACCTTTTTTCACGACCAATTTTAAAAATTAAATTTTTCTCGTCATGAAAAACGGTCGTGTGTATGCGGCATTAGTCTTATGCCGTGTACACACGGTCGTTTTTTGGCATGAAATAAAATGACATTTTTTTCCCCTCCTCCCAATCATCGGCAGCAAGGGTTGGCAGATCCTCCCTCCACTTATCATACAGCTTGGACCCTCCCTCCGGCCCCCCACAAGACAATCTAAGGCCCCATACACACGATAGAATCCATCCGCTGAAAAATCCCAGCGAATGGGTTTCAGCGGATAGATCCTATGGTGTGTACACTCCAGCGGATCTGTTTCCGCTGATATTTATCCCCTGGGATGGATTCCAGCAGATCAAATATTCGCTGACATGCTAAACAAATCTATCTGCTGGAATCCATCCCAACGGATGGATCCGCTGGTCTGTACAGACTCACCGGATCCATCCGTCCGAAAGGATCCCCCGCATGCGTCGTAATGATTCGACGCATGCGTGGAATTCCTTATATGACAGCGTCGCCGCGTCATAATCGCGGCGACGGCGCGACACGTCATCGCCAGAGGATTTAGGCGCGGATTTCAATGCGATGGTGAGTACACTCCATCGCAGAGAAATCCGCTGAAATCCTCGAGAGGATTTATCCGCGGAAACGGTCCGCTGGACCGTATTCGCGGATAAATCCTCTCGTGTGTATGGGGCCTAAGATACAAAGAGGAGAGAATATGATCCACCCCTCTGGAAGTTAGAAATGACTCCACTCTGTGTGACCGTAGCTCAATCCCCCCAGGAAACTGGGCCTGCACTGCGTGTCTTAGCTGTAGGTAGCGAAAGAACATCTTGGGGGGCAATTTGAAAGTGTCCTTCAACGCATCATAGGGTAAGATTCTACCCCCAGACATAACCTGACGTATGACCTTGATCTCATATCGAGCCCACAACGCCATATCAGGGATTGTCTGCAGATGGGCCAGCCGGGGATTACCCCACAGCGGTGTGTGTGGGGAAATGGTATTAGGGCCACTAAGCTTAGCCGTGATCTGTTCCCAAACTCTGACGGTTGTACGCATAGGGGTCATCATCTCAGGGTGTGCCTTAGGTCCCCTAAACACCAAATAGTGCCGAGTAGGAGCCAAGCACAGCCGCCTCCAGGTTGACCGCAGGGTTGGTCCGCGGCTGGGAGAACCACCAGCGCACAGTCACAACCACCGCTGCCCAGTAGTAGAGTTTGAAGCAGGGGAGCGCCAAACCCCCCAACGAGAGAGGGAGCTGTAGGGTGGTTCGGGCAACCCTGGGGGCCTGCCCTCCCCACACAAACATGTTTACCGCCTGGTCAAATTTCCGAAAAAAAGAGTTGGGGATGGGAACCGGGGTATTACGAAATACATAAAGGAATTTAGGGAGGAATGTCATTTTAAGGAGGTTGATTCTCCCAACGGGTGACAGGGGGAGGGACCTCCAGGCCTGGAACCTGACGGTCAATTAATGACATTTTTAAAAACGTCATTTAAAATGATCGTGTGTGGGCTTGTTTCCGTCTTGTTTCCGTCTTCTAAAAAACGACCAAAAAAATAATTCGAACATGCTTCAATTTTTTATGTCGTTTTTGAAAATGTTGTTTTTTGTGTTGTAAAAAATTATCGTGTGTGGGCTAAAACGACGTTTTAAACCCGCGCATGCTCAGAAGCAAGTTATGAGACAGGAGCGCTCGTTCTGGTAAAACTACCGTTCAGAATGGAGTAAGCACATTCATCACGCTGTAACAGACAAAAAAGCACGAATCGTCTTTTGCTAACAAGGAATCAGCTAAAAGCAGCCCAAAGGCGAATAGAACTCCCCCTTTCGAGTTCCGTCGTATGTGTTGTACGTCACCGCGCTTTGTTCATCATTTTTCCAAAACGATGGTGTGTGGGCAACATCGTTTTTTATGATGAAGTTGGAAAAACTTCATTTTTTTTCATGATGAAAAACGTTGTTTTCTTTCATGAGAAAAAGTGATCGTGTGTTAGGACTAAAAAAGGAAAATTTATATGAAATACTTACCATAATTTTCTTTTCCTGATGGACTCCATGGCAGTCTACGTGTGGGTTAATCCCGCCTCTCATACCTCATAGGACCCTACTCCCATAAAGCTTTGCTTCCGGCCATAGACAGTGTTCCGTAATATAGCCTACTCCAGCAAAGGGAGGGAACTCCTGCTGCCATGGAGTCCATCAGGAAAGGAAAATTACGGTAAGTATTTCGTATAAATTTTTCTTTTTCCTGACAGACTCCATGGCAGCCTACGTGTGGGAAATGACTAGACATACACACCCGGGTGGGCAATTGCTGGTTAAAGAAAAAAGATTTAATTGTCAACAGATAGTACATTTAAACCAAAATTAACCGACAATAAGGAAGCCGGTTCCACGCAATAGTGCGTCATAAACGTGTTTAAGGACGACCATGAGGCCGCTTTGCAAATCACTTCAGGGGAAACATGTCGGGCAGCCGCCCATGATGTAGAGATGCTCCGAGTGGAATGAGCGGTTACCGCTTCAGGAGGAGCCAACCCTTTTGCCTTATAAGCCCTTTGGATAGCTTGGACGATCCATGCTGCGATGGTTCTGGAGGAAGCACGCATCTTGAGACCATTCATGTGTGCAGCTGACTGCTTCTCAGCCAGGGGAGTGGTGGGCCCACTCACAATTATGCCTTAGAAGAACACGGCCATGAAAAAATGGTACAAAAACATCCTCAGGCTCCGAGTAGAACTTCTCCTAACCATCTAAGAACAGTTTGGTGATGAACAACAATGCCTTTTCCAGCTTGATGGAGCTCCTTACCATAAGGCAAATGTGATAACTAAGTGGTTTGGGGAAGTGGGAACAAAAAACAGAAATTTTGGGTCCATGGCCAGGAAATTACCCTGACCTTAACCCCTTTGAGAACTTGTGGTGGACTGGTGATCATGGCTGGTGAGTGTGAGTGAACCCCAAAAAAATACAAATTCTGACAAGTTGCAAGCATTGATTATGCAAGAATGGGCAGTGCCACTGCCAGCGACGGTGCCAGATAAGTCAGGAATCAGGATGTGGCGCAGAAGTTGATTGACAATGACAACATGCTACGATGCCAGGCCCAGGGCGAATTGCAGCAGAGGTCTTGAAAAAGAAGGGTCAAGTTAACACTGCAAATATTGACTCTTTGCATAAACTTAATGTAATTGTCAATAAAAGCATTTGACACTTATGGAGTGCTTTATCAGATACAATGATCTGACACAAATGTCAGATCATGTATACCAGATACATCTGACACAAAAAGATCTAAAAACACTGAAGCAGCATTATCAGACATTGTCAAAATGTATATTGTTGTCATGTTGGCCATAGCTGTACATGGCCGAGTACAGCACACACTGACAGCATCAGAGTAGCAGACTGCGCAGGCACTGTTACTGCCAGTCTGGCACAGCACAATAAACCAAATCTTGAGGGTAATGCCTATTTCTACAATAAGAATAAGTTTACTGTCAGTTTATTTCAACAGTTCTAATTCTCAGATACATTCAAAGACAACGTGCACAGTCTACAATAATGCCATTAGTGTGTGGATTTACTGGATTAAAACAGTCACCACTACACTACACACTGACCACTACACTACACACCACTACACTAAACACTGACCACTACACTACACACCACACTAACCTACCTGATTGCTATACTGACCACTACACAACACACTATACACTACCCACAGTCCACTACTAAATACACTACATACTGACCGCTACACAATACTCCACCCATAGACCAATACACTACACACAATACACTTGTAGCGCCCTGCTACTGTTCATAGCTGGTGCTGCTGTAAATTTAGAGAGTGGCCAGAGAGTTAGTTGCCTCTGACCGTGTTTATTTGGCTAAATTCAGGGCCTCTGTTCCAGCTTTGGCCGTACTGTATGGGCCAGATTCACGTACGAGCGCGTAACTTTCTGCGGGCGTAGCGTATCCTATTTACGCTACGCCTCCGCAACTTGGACGGGCAAGTGCAGTATTCACAAAGCACTTGCTCTGTAAGTTGCGGCGGTGTAGCGTAAATGGGCCGGTGTAAGCCCGCGTAATTCAAATGTGGAAGAGGTGGGCGTGTTGTAAATCAATCGTGACCCCACGTAAATGACGCGCCGATCGTACGGCGCATGCGCGCGCATGCTCAGTATCATGTTCAATTTACGCCCTAATATACGCCAGGCCCAATGCCTGTGATGTGAACGTAACCTACGCACAGCCCCATTCACATACGACTTACGTAAACAACGTAAAAAGATATGCTTGCCAACGTCCATACTTTGCATTACTTATGCCTCATATAGCAGGGGTAACTTTACGCCGGACGTAAGCCTTACGTAAATGGCGTTGCGGCTGCAAGTACGTTCGTGAATCGGCGTATCTACCTAATTTACATATTCGACGCCTAAATCTACGAAAGCGCCCCTTGCGGCCAGCGTAAATATTGCACCCAAGATACGACGGCGTAGGAGACTTACGCCGCTCGTATCTTGGCCAAATCTATGCGTAACTGATTCTAAGAATCAGGCGCATAGATTCGACGGCTCGGATTCGGACTTACGATGGCGTACGTAGAGATACGCCGTCGTAAGTCCATCGTGAATCTGGCCCTATGTGTCCACTATCCTTGTCTGAGGAGCCTCACACTCCAGACCAACAGATGGCAACAGTAAAGTCAGGGTAGTGTGGATATTTCTCCTCGGCAGCCAATTAGAAGGGTTGATCGCCTCGCTGTGCCTGCTAGGGAGGGGTATTTAGGGGCAGACACCATTGGTTCGAGGTCATCTTTGCCGCCATCTGCCTGGGCAGTCGTCCCACCACCCTCGTGTGTGGCCCTCCTGGCCATGGTGTGTGTTGCAGTGTTCCTGGCTCCGGGACCACGTTGGTCCAGAGCAAATAATCTGCTTTGTGGGCTCAGTGGGTAGACTGAGTCTGCGGTTGCAGAGTTGTCCTGTGCTGTCCGTCCCGAGGGAGGAAGCCGACCGATGAAGAACCTGTCTGAGGGAATACTGAGCACGAGGCTGGTACCTCAGGAGAGGCCTACTGCTTCATCAAAATGCACATCGTTTCTGAGAGGCTGGATGGTGGTCGCCTATCAGTACTGAAATAAAACAAGCTGTTCAAGGGAGATCCGGGTGCTTACTGCTTAATCCAGTGTTGAGAAGGATTTTGGACCAAGAATATCTCCACCGTTGGGAAGGTCTGTGGCAGAGACTTTGCTAAAGTTCCGAGTGACACTCTGGCTGCTAGGTCGGTGAGAGTGGCCTATCCAGATGCACTATACCCACTCTGGCTAGAAAGTTGTCATTGGAAGCAGGACTGCTTCCGAAACCCAGTTACACGCCTGAATCCATTACCTACCACTTTTTTTTACCATTTTTACCCGTTGGGTAATAAAGCACAGAAAAAGATATCTACAATGTGGGCATTGACTTTCTTACAGCTCTCATCCAGTACCCTATACGGCAGAGAATTAGAGGTAACATGCCACCCAAATAAAACCAGCAGCTCATTTAGGGGTAGTGCTACACACTATACACTACTCACAACACTATACACTGACTTTCTGGCTGCTCCCTCTCCCAGATCATATCTATTCCCCCCAGGGCAGCAACAAAACTCACAAGTGAGACTCTTACCTTTTTTTCTTCTATCTGCTCTGCCTCTACGCAGCCGCCTGTCACACTGCCAGACTGCCTGTCCTGACGGAGACATGATCATTGACCCGGGCTGGGGAGCAGGAGAAGACGGTGGCCACAGACTTCCTGCCCCGACGGGGACATGATCGGTGACCCGGGCCAGAAAGGAGTAGGAGGAGGAGAAGACAGCGGCCACAGCGAAGGCCAGCCCCTCTCCTATAATTGAGGACAGGCCCCACCTG
The DNA here is from genome assembly GCF_905171775.1 of Rana temporaria. Lineage (NCBI taxonomy): Eukaryota > Metazoa > Chordata > Amphibia > Anura > Ranidae > Rana > Rana temporaria. The sequence continues at coordinate 297,073,086 of NC_053492.1, forward strand.
CCGCACATGACCCCTTTCGCCGGGGCCGGCCTGAGGCTTAAAATGCCGGCCTGAGAGCGGGTTCACAGAAAATAGAATTTAGAAATATGGAGCGAGGGTGACACATACTGGCGCGGGATTTCGCCCCCCCCCCCAAATGTTGCACCCGGGGCCTACGCCCCCCTCGCACCCCCACGCTACGCCACTGTTTCCATCCCATGTTGTTTGCGATTTGGCAGACCCACTCTTTCAGTTTGAGGAGTCTTGTGATCGAGTTGAATGTACTTGACCAGTGTGTGAGGCAGTCATTTAAAAAAATAAGGCCACAATGTCAAATAGCTTCTGTGTAGCAATTGAAGACTTGCGGAAGAGATTCACTATTGATCTTGCTTTATCCAGTATTCTCTTCACATTTGCCTCCTTATGCACCATGTGAACCACAATGTAAGGTATGCACCACACATGGTGTCCAGTCCATGTCAATCTGTTGGTACCTAACAAGTGGAACACACAGCCTAATAAGCATAAAGTATAGAAAAGTTTTCTGTTCCATTCTATTATTTTAACACTTAACATCTCATGGAAATAATTTCCATAGATTTGCCATAAGATGTCCACAAGACTACAAATAAAGTGGAAAAATAACAAATGTGCACCCCGTAGAGTAGAGCAGATTGCGCTCCCAGATTAGTCATGGCATAGCCATGTGATAATTGACTGGTGTCAACCATGTCATCATGTAAAATAATAAAAATGGATCATCAATTTCGGTCTCAGCCTCAGAGTCACTTTCCGTCATGGGGGAGTCTTCCTCGCTAGAGCTGGGTGGTTCTGCTGCTGCTGTGGTTTGTTTGAATGCTGCCACCATATTGCTCCTGTTGTCTGTTATCACTGCAAGGATCTTCTTTGGTATGTCCCACTCTTGCAAGCATTTGTCCACATGATTTGATTGACTGTGCAATGTGTTGATGGTCTACTTGTTCAAGGGCCAACAATATGTATTCAGGTTTATGTTGTTCAACACAAAAGTAGCATGTACTTATGGCAAGGAATGAAGCTGAGAGTCCCTTTTTGGTCCACAAATCATTAGAACACTGTTAAAGTCTATGGGACTCCAACGTAAGAAATCAAAAGTGTGAATTTTAAAGGCTAATATGCAAGTTATTGTCCTAAAAAGGGTTTGGGGACCCGGGTCCTGCCCCAGGGTACATGTATCAATGCAAAAAAAAGTTTTAAAAACTGACGTTTTTTCAGGTGCAGTGATTTAAATGATGCTTAAAGTGCTTAAAAAATAAAAGAGAAATATTCCTTTAAATATCATGCTTGGGGAGTGTCTATAGTATGCCTGTAAAGTGTCACGTGTTTCCCTTGTTTAGAACTGTCCCTGCACAAATTGACATTTCTAAAGGAGTAAAAGTCATTTAAAACTGCTTGCGGCTTTAATGTAATGTGTGGTCCCGGCAATATGGATGAAAATCATTGAGGAAAACGTCATGGGTTCCGCCCCATACAAGCCCATTACCAGCCCATTTGGGTCTTGTATGGATATTAAGGGGAACCCCGCACTCAAATTAAAAAAATGAAAAGGCGTGGGGAAAGGCCCTATATACTCTGAACAGCAGTGTACAGGCTGTGCAAACAAGACAGGGGCCCGGATTCAGATAGCTTTGCCTATCTTTAGGCGGGCGTAGCGTATCTCAGATACACTACGCCGCCATAAGTTTGAGCAGCAAGTTGTGTATTCACATACAACTTGCAGCAAGTTGTGTATTCACATACAACTTGCGCTTAAACTTACGTTGGCGCAGTGTAACTGGACCGGCGTAAGCCCGCCTAATTCAAAATAGGCTGGTTGGGGGCGTGTACTATGTTAAATAGTACTGACCCCGCGTTTTTAACGAACGGCGCATGCGCCGTCCGTGGACATATCCCAGTGCGCATGCTCCAAATGACGTCGGCAAATCGTCATGCTTTCGACGTGAACGTAAATTACGTCCAGCCGTATTCGCAAACGACTTACGCAAACAACGTAAAACAATTCAAAACTCGTCGCGGGAACGACGGCCTGCCCTATGTACTCTGCAGAAATTTGAGCCTTAGGAGTTGGTGTTGCCACAACACTGTAAGCCCTCACAGCTACTCTTGGTGGGCGCTGGAACGCCCTGCTGTGAACTATTATATCAAGAATTGTAATTAGATGCCACTGTTGAACAGTAGCAGAAAAATTGGGCCTTTGGTGGTGGTGCTGGTGCCACAACACTGTAAGCCCTCACAGTTACTCTTGGTGGGCACAGGAATGGGCCCTGCTGTGAAATATTAAATCAAGAATTGTAATTACATGCCCCTGTTGAACAGGGGCAGAAAAATTGAGCCTTTGGTGGTGGTGGTGGTGTTGCCACAACACTGTAAGCCCTCACAGTTACTCTTGGTGGGCGCAGGAATGGGCCCTGCTGTGAAATATTAGATCAAGAATTGTAATTACATGCCCCTGTTGAACAGGGGCATAAAAAATGGGCCTTAGGCACTGGTGCTGGTGCCACAACACTGCAACCCCTCACAGATACTCTAGTTAGAGTGCAGGAATGAGCCCTGCTGCAAAGTATTACAGCAAAAATTATAATTACACGCCCCTGTTAAACAGGGGCAGACAAATTGGGCCTAAGCCACTTATGCTGGTGCCACAACACTGCAACCCCTCACAGATACTCTAGTTGGAGCGCAGGAATGAGTCCTGCTGTAAAGTATTGCAGCAAAAATTGTAATTACACGCCCCTGTTAAACAGGGGCAGAAAAATTAGGCCTTAGCGGTGCCCAGAACCAAAAAATGTCTTACAAGCTATCAACATGAACATTGAGGAGAAAGAGGATAGTCACTCAGCATAACAGGATAGTCACTCAGCATCAGCATAGGCAATCTTGAAGGGATCTCACATTCAAAAAAAAATATTCGGTTACATCAGCATCAGGTGCTTGGTAGCTGGTGATCCAAGACTGATTCATTTTTATAAAGGTCAGCCGATCGACCAAGTCGGTGGATAGGCACACCCTGTGATTGGTTACCATGCCTCCAGCAGCACTGAATGTGCATTCCGAAAGAACGCTGGATGCAGGACATGCCAGTAGCTCAATTGCATACTGTGCAAGCTCTGGCCAGCCTCAAGACCCAGTAACCCAGAGGATTTTAGGTGGGAAAGGTGTCCAAGTCTGATCTTGCCCCTAGGTATTCCTGCACCATGTGAACCAGACGCTGGTAATGGTTGCTGGAACAGATCATACCTTGGGGTTGCGGACTAAAAAATTGTCTGAACGTATTGGTCAGACGGCCCCCTTCTCCACCGCTCCTTCTGTGACTGACCAAAGCCTCAGCAACACGTTGTTCAGGACCAGGAATTTGTAACCTCCCAGGCTCTGGAAACACATTGCACAAACTTTTCTGCAAGGCCTCCCGAAGATGTTTCATCCTCTGCTCCCTCTGCGACAGCTGGATAAGGTCCGCAACCTTACCCTTGTAACGTGGATCAAAGAGGGTTGCCAGCCAGTAATTATCCCTCTCCTTGATACCACGAATCCGAGGATCCTTTTGCAGGCTTTGCGGGATCAGGGAGGCCATGCAGCGTAGGTTTGCTGAGGCATTCGGTCCGGAGTCCTCTGGATCACTAAGGACAACATGATCCGCAGCCACTTCCTCCCAGCTATGTACAAGTCCATGGGTTTCGTTTCTGGGGACTGTAAATGATCCATTGAAGACTGCTGCTGATGCTGAGTGCTAGGCTCCACCTCCATGCTGACACAATCCTCCTTCTCCTCGTCCTCTTCCTGTGTGATCGTCAGATCTGTAGAAACACTGTCTGGATAAAGGGGGACTTGAGAGGTAAGGAAGTCCTCCTCTTCCTCCCTCTGTTCTGTCCATTATTCCATGCAGCGTGTGCTCCAACAGGTGGACAAGAGGGACAGTATCACTGATGCATGCACTGTCACTCCTCACCATCCTCGTGGCCTCCTCAAATAGTGACAGGACAGTGCATGCATCCCTGATCATGACCCACTAAAATGGCAAAAAATCAGGCTCCCCTGACCCTGTCCTGGTGCCATAGTCTCACAGGTACTTATTGATGGCCCTCTGCTGCGTGTGCAGCAGCTGCAGCATGGCCAACGTTGAGTTCCACCTGGTGGGCATGTCACAGATTAGGCGGGTTCTTGGGCAGGTTAAATTCCTTTTGCAGATCAGCCAGCCGAGCACTGGCATTATATGAAATTCACACAGACTTTCGTGGCCTGCCTCAGGACATTCTGTAAGTCCGGGTACCTGCCCAAGAACCGTTGCACCACCAAGTTAAGGACGTGAGCCAAACAGGGCACATAGGACAGCTGTCCCTGTTGGAGGGCGGAGAGGAGGTTGGTGCCATTGTCGCAAACCACCATTCCTGGCTTAAGCTGGCGTGACGTCAACCACCTCTAAGCCTGCCCCTGCAGAGCTGACAGAATCTCTGCACCAGCTCCTGTCCCCCAAGCACACCAGCTCAAGCAATGCATGGCATCTTTTTGCCTGCGTACTTGCTCAGTCCCTTGAATGCCTACGGAGCACCGCTGGTTCCGAGGACAAATCAGCAGAGGAAGAGGCCATAGAGGAAGAAGAAGAGGAGGGGGTGGAGGAGAGAGGTGTGTCAGAATCACCACTAGTAGCATTTTGGAGGGGTGGTGGTGGAACAACCTCCAACACTTTTGCACTCTGTCCTGCATCCTTCCCAGCTGCCAGCAGAGTCACCCAGTGTGCCGTGAAAGATAGGTAATGTCCCTATCCATGCCTGCTGGACCATGAGTCAGCGGTAATATGCACCTTACTGCTGACTGCCCTGTCCCGTGAGGCATGGACATTGCCTTCCACATGCCGGTAGAGAGCCGGAATCGATTGGGAACCTGCCACTGAGGTACCGCACATTCCACAAACTCACTTAAGGGGGCAGAGTCTACCAACTGAAAAGGCAGCAGTTGAAGTGCTAGCAATTTAGCCAAGCTAGCATTCAACCGCTGGGCATGTGGATGGCTGGGAGTGAATTTCTTTTGCCAGTGTAGCAACTGGGGCAGGGAAATTTGCCTGGTACAATCGGACGTTGGTGTACCGATAGCAGATTGCCCGCAAGTACTTGGCAGTGTCACACCTAATTCTACACCTTCATGCCTCTCAGTGCAGGGTTCTGAGAGGACTGAAAGTATAGTGGGGTTGGAGATTCCAGCTGATGAGGAGCAAGGAGAGGTCTGCTTTGTTCTTTGGTGTAGGTCTTTTATGTATGCTTGCCAACAAACTTCATGGCAGGTCGACATATGTCTGTTCAAGCATGTGGTGCCCAAGCAGCTGGTATTTTGGCCACGCTCAGACATATGTTGCAAATAGCAACGGTGCGATCTGCTGCACACATCTGAAAAAAGGCCCACACCAAAGAAGTTTTGGAAAAAACGCACAGAGTCAGCAGCGCCCTGCACATGCGGAGCTCTGCGGTGTGATGCAGTCGGTTGGCTGTCCTTAAGCTGGCCCCTGGAGGGCATCCTGCCTCGTTGGAGATGTGCCTCCTCCTCCTCCTCTCTCCTATCAGGCACCCACGTAGAGTCAGTGACCTCCTCATCCCCTCCCTCCTCGTCACTGGAGCAAATCTGGCAGTATGCTGCAGCTGGGGGAACATGACTGCCAGTTTGTTGTCTTTCTTGGGCACCCCCTCTGTATGGGCTCACGTTACTGCCTTCCTCAAGCTGGGTACCATCATCGAAGCCTTCAAAACCATCATCGAAGCCTTTGCATCCTCCTGCAGCATGTACCCAACACTGTGGTCAAACAGTTCGGGGGACTCCTCCGTGGATGATGGTGGGGCTAGGGAAAGAGTAACTGATGACCTTGAGCCAATTGAATAGGCTACTTTGCCACCTGCATTGGCAGCCAAAGTAGCCTGGGTGACAGAGGATGAGGACGGCTTGTCTGCAGTCAGCTTTACCTGCACACTATCTAAGCTGAATACAGTGTATATATATATATATATATATATATATATATATATATACACACAACACCTGGGATGCATATACAGTACAGACCAAAAGTTTGGACACACCTTCTCATTCAAAGAGTTTTCTTTATTTTCATGACTATAAAAATTGTAGATTCACACTGAAGGCATCAAAATTAAATATAAAAATAAATAAAATATATTTCATATTCTAGGTTCTTCAAAGTAGCCAACTTTTGCTTTGATTACTGCTTGGCACACTCTTGGCATTCTCAACATCAAGAGGTAGTCACCTGGCGCAGCACCCCATCACTCTTCTTCTTGGTCAAATAGCCCTTACACAGCCTGGAGGTGTGTTTGGGGTCATTGTCCTGTTGAAAAATAAATGATGGTCCAACTAAACGCAAACCGGATGGAATAGCATGCCGCTGCAAGATGCTGTGGTAGCCATGCTGGTTCAGTATGCCTTCAATTTTGATTAAATCCCCAACAGCGTCACCAGCAAAGCACCCCCACACCATCACACCTCCTCCTCCATGCTTCACGGTGGGAACCAGGCATGTAGAGTCCATTCGTTCACCTTTTCTGCGTCGCACAAAGACACGGGGGTTGAAACCAAAGATCTCAAGTTTGGACTCATCAGACCAAAGCACGGATTTCCACTGGTCTAATGTCCATTCCTTGTGTTCTTTAGCCCAAACAAGTCTGTTCTGCTTGTTGCCTTTCTTTAGCAGTGGTTTCCTAGCAGATATTCTACCATGAAGGCCTGATTCACACAGTCTCCTCTTAACAGTTCTAGAGATGTGTCTGCTGCAAAAGGTGGTTCTTTTGAAGAACCTAGAATATGAAATATATTTTCAGTTGTTTCACACTTTTTTGTTATGTATAATTCCACATGTGTTAATTCATAGTTTTGATGCCTTCAGTGTCAATCTACAATTTTCATAGTCATGAAAATAAAGAAAACTCTTTGAATGAGAAGGTGTGTCCAAACTTTTGGTCTGTACTGTATATACTAAATACACTGACTGCAGCTACCTGAATCGCCTGCCTGCTCTATCTAACTGAAATGAAATGACACCCTGACTCTCTATCTCTCTCACAACGCCGCAACACACTACACAAGGCCGACGCGCAGGCGGCCTTATATATTGTGGGGCGCGTACTTAGTCCCCCTGAGCCATGATTGGCCAGAGGCATGCGATAATAGTGCATGCTTGGCCAATCATCAGCCAGCAATGCACTGCGACGACACAGTGAATTATGGGCCATGACGCGCCACTTGAATTTGTCGCGAATGGCCCATAATGTTCGAAATTCGGCGAACGATCGAACAGCCGATGTTCCAGTTAAACTCATGTTCGACTCGAACGCAAAGCTCATCCCTAATGAACATAGTCTCCACATTTTAGAGTGCTTTTCCTGTTTATTTTGTGCCGTGAGGACTAAAGCCTCGTACACACGGTCGGACATCAAACAAACTTTTCCTTGGATTTTTGTCCGAAGGGATTTGTCCGGTCACACCCATAGCATACACACTCTTTGACTTTTTCAGCAACTAAGGCCCCGTACACATGACCGAACATGTATGCTGAAACTGGTCTGCGGACCAGTTTCAGCAGACATGTTCGGTCGTGTGTATGGCCGACCGGACAGGTTTCCAGCGGACATTTGTCCAGCCGACCGTTTTCCAGCGGACAAAAATTTCTTAGCATGCTAAGAAACATGTCCGCTGGAAGCCTGTCCGTCGGACATGTTCAGTCGTCTGTACAGACTCACCGTACATGTCCGCTCGGCCGTCATCCCTCCCATGCGTCGAAGTGATTCGACACATGCATGGAAGCATTGACCTTCCAGGGCCGCGCACGTCGCCGCGTAATCATCGCGGCGACGACGCGGCCACATCACCGCGTATCGTGTACGCGCGGATTTCTGTCTGATGGTGTGTACAACCATCAGACAGAAATCTCCGGGTGGACATGTCCGCTGAAAACGGTCCGGCGGACCTTTTTCAGCAGACAGTCCGTCCGTGTGTACGAGGCCTAACACTAACGTAGTGACGTTTCAACGTACTGACGAGAGTTTAAAAGAGGAAGTTCAATTCTCCGGCGTCACCCTGCTAATTGAGAGTTAGTAGAGGTTTCGTCTGTGTGCATTTGCGATTTTCAGTTTTGTGCAATTTTGTTCGTTTTTGAACGTCCGTTCATCAAGCAGACATGTTGCGCAATGGGGTTGTGCTAACTTGACCCACAAAAAAATATATAAAAATATGTTTGATTCATATAACCAAAATACACTAATCCAAAGTAAAGACATTTGTTTTTACTCCGTCAGTATCACCTGCAAAGCAGCTTTTAGTATTATCACATTATAAAGAAGAAGAGAATGTGCGCTGCTTTTCTTGATTTCAGAACTTGCCGCGTCACGAATGTGCTCTTTCAAATACGAACGCTAGTTCTACCAGACAGAACGCTTCTGGCTGGTCTTTGCTTCTGAGCATGCGCGTTTGTACTTTTTACAAAAGTCCGATTGCTTGTTGTACACACGGTCAGACTAGGCACCATCGGACTTTTGTTGACGTAAAGTTTGTCTGTTTGCAGACCAAACTTTTTGTCCGATGAAACCCGAAAAGGTTTGTCCGATGCAGCGTACACACGGTCGGAACAATTTTGAAAACGTGCTAATTTTGAAGTTTGTTGGCAAAAAGTCAGACCGTGTGTACGGGCCTTTAGTCTTCTTTTTTTTATCTTTTACCTTACGCAGCCAGGTACCAATAGGGAGGGAGGCATCTGTTGCTTCCAGAATAGGGGAATACAGGAATTGGCAGCATTCAATAATAAACAAATTGTTGCTACTGTTCATAAAATGTTATAGTTCACGTGAGGAGAAATCCTTACCGCTATACGTGACAATGTCAGGATGTTTTGTGACCATTCTTTGACATTGCATTTCATTATTTATGTAATCTCTGGAATGTGCTTGTTTTTTTTTTTTGCTGTATGGTTTGTTGATCTCTCTCAAACTTTTTCCTAAAGCTGCGTACACACAACCATTTTTAAAGTCCTAGAAAAAAACGACATTTTTTTCGAACACGTACAATGGCACTATAAAGGGGACTTTCCATTCAGATGACGCCACCCTTTGGGCTGCTTTTGCTGATTTCGTGTTAGTAAAGGCTTGGTGAGAGATGATTCGCGCTTTTCAGTCTTTGTGCTTTTCAGTCCGTTACAGCGTGACAAATGTCCTATCTCCCTTACAAATGCTAGTTTTACCAGAACGAGTGCTCCCTTGCTTCTAAAACATGCACGTTCTTTTCATGTCGTTAAAGCCTACACACGATTGTTTTTCACGACGTGAAAAACGACAAAGTGAAAAACGACAAAGTGAAAAACGACAACGTGAAAAACGACAAAGTGAAAAACGACAACGTGAAAAACGACAAAGTGAAAAACGATGAGAAAATTTAGAGCATGTTCTAAATTTTTAATGGCTATTTTCACATCAAGAAAAGGGCTCTAGAGCCTACACACGATCGTTTTTAATGACCATTTTAAAAAATGGCATTTTCACGTCATGAAAAAGGGTCGTGTGTATGCGGCATGATTAAAAAAAAAAAGCAGCTGGTAAAAATGATGACGAAAATATTTTGACGAAATTAACATTGGTTCACACCTGAGCGATGCTACTGCATTGCGTTTTTGGAGAGGCACCATGGAATGGGCTTCCCTCTGCTCCAAAAACACACTAAAGAAGCTCATCTACCAAATTTTGTGCATTTTGGAACAGGCGTTTTGCTGTGTGGAAAACACGAGACTGCTACCTATGTTTGTGCAAGTGCATTGCTTGTTTTCCCAAATTCTTCATGCGTTTGCAGAAACGCACACAGGCCCGGATTCACAAAGCACTTACGCCGACGTATAACAAGTTACGCCGACGTAAGTGTAAATATGTGCTGTCGTATCTGTGCGCAAGACCCACAAACAGAGATGCGCCTAAAAACAGGCTACACCCCGCCGACGTATCTTGCTTACACCGGCGTAGAGTGGGTGCAAATTTAGGCTGGGAGCATGGTGCCGCTCCCATTGATTAGTCATTCAAACATGCAAATGAGGGACATACGGTGATGCACGAACCTGCGTGTGCCCGACGCAGGCTACAAAAGGTGCGTGTAAGTTGTACGTCCGGGGGCGTGGCCAAGATGGCAACCGAGCTGGACGTGTAGGAGCGGAGCTCTGCTGAAACGGAGGGGACACTATCCTGATTGCCCATTCTGCTCTGGCGGGGGCACTCCTTATCCTGCCTGCTGGTGTTGGCCGATGGTACAGACCCGGAAAAAGCACAAGACCGGGTCCCGGGCGGCCGCAAACAGCCGGTCGTCTATTCCCCCTTCGGCGCACGTGGAGAAGACCTCCAATATGGCGACGCAGACTGCTGAGGCTGGCCCGGCTCTCACAGCGGACGCAAACTTCTCGGCCCTGATGCAAGCCATCAACGGCTGCCAAGCTGCACTCACAGCCAAAATCGATTCCCTTCAGGCGGAGATGGGATTGATGCGGCGGGACCAGGACAAGATCCGAGGCCGTGTGGCGGAGACGGAGCGCCGTGTGGGGGATGCCGAGGATGAGCTACGGGACCATGCTGCCACACTTCACACAGTGCAGGTCAGACTTAAACATCTGGAAGCCAAGTCTGAAGACGCCGAGAATCGGAACCGGCGCAATAATTTGCGTATTGTCGGCCTCCCGGAGGGGTCTGAGGGACCGGACGCGCCTGCCTTCACTGAGCGGCTCCTCCGCGGGCTGTTCCCTCAGGCCGCGTTCTCCGCGCATTTCGTTGTGGAGAGAGCTCACAGGATGCCGGCTGCCCGCGGTCCCCCTGGTGCCCCCCCGCGCACATTCATCTTTAAATTACTAAACTTTAGAGACCGGGACTTGGTTTTGCGGGAGGCGCGAAAGATTGAGGCTGTCCGGTTTGAAGCCACCAAGATCATGTTTTTCCCGGACTTTGCGGTGGATACGCAGAAGAGGAGGAAATCCTTCGATACGGTGAAGCAGTCCCTCCGAGCTAGGAACATGAAATACAGTATGATGTTCCCGGCCCGCCTACGGGTGGTGGATGGCGAGACCGTTCGGTTCTTCACTGTACCCGAGGAGGCTGCCAGATGGATTGACACCCTGCCCCGTGGCTGAGCCGATGAAGATCTGATGACCCTGTGAGTACTACCCTGGCTGGCTTTTTTCCCTCCTTTTTTTTCTTCCCTGTTTGCTGCTGACTATGCCATTTTATGCTGGGAACTTTCTGCCCTGACGCTCTCGTGTCCCCCTGCGGGGGCCTGGACACTGGTGGGTACCTCCTGTTGAGGAATGGCCTGGCCCGTTCCCCCCATATTCTGATTCACCTGCTTGAACTCTGCTGTCCCTGACCTGGGGGGGGACTTTGCCTCTGATGGGGCCTGGTTGTCGCCCCCTTCCCCCTGGGCGCGGATCACCCCGGACACATGTTTTTGGCGCTTCCTCCATGCATTGGGGTGGTGTGGGCCCCGGGGCTCGCTCTGGTGGAGCGGGGGGGGGGGTGACCGACTGCGTGGTCCTGTAGGGACATGAGGGGCTGATGGGTGTTTCTCTGCTTTTATGGATCGGGCCGGGATACAGCCAGGGAACTAAGATACTCTTAATCGCCGAGGTGGGCTCTGCCCTTGTGCTGCCTATCAGCGTGTGACTGTTACGGATCCTGACCACGTGCTGCAAGAATCCATTTAAGAACTGTGCCCCTGGCCCAGCCAGGAGACTGCTTAATTCTTTTTGAGTTCCGCTCCGTTGGCGGCATCTCTGCTACTAACCTGTGCACCTTGTGCTCGGACTGCACTTGCCTGCTTGTTTGATGTTCACGACCCTATGTGGTGTATAACCACTTATGTTGGGGGGATCCAGGTGCATTCTGGTTCTGATGAATGTACAGGGTGGGGGGGAGTTGGGGAGGTTAACTTTGTAAGTTTTCTTTTGATTTTCTTTTTCTTTGTTTTTCTGATGTTTGAAGGAATAGATATGCTTACGTTCAGATATGTGCTTGTGCATTTGGGGGGTGGGAGTGGTGGTCCAATGATGCTGCCTGTCGGGGTGACTGTGCCCGGGGCTCCAGATGCGGGTCTCTGCTGCCTCCCTGTCCTGTTTTGCTTTGTATTTTTATTTTTATTTTTTCTAGTTTTACCATGGCCTCCCTATCAGTGATCTCTTGGAATGTCCGGGGGCTCAACTCCAAAATTAAGCGGGCGTTGGTTTTTAAATTTCTTCAACGTTACTCCCCGGACATTTGTATTCTGCAGGAGACACATCTAGTGGGTGGCAGGATTCTCAGCCTGCGTAAACCGTGGGTAGGGCACTACTACCACGCCACTCACTCCAGTAGGGCCAGGGGGGTTAGCATCCTTATCCGCAAATCCCTACAGTTTACGCTGCTTGACCTGCATCTTGACCCAGAGGGTAATTACGTGGTGGTACACGCCGTGGTAGCCGGCATGCCGCTGGTTCTGGTGGGTTTGTATAATCCGCCCCCTGCTGCTATTGGTCTCCTCAATAAGATTGTTCAGTTAGTGGCGTCCTATTCAGCCGCTGCAGTCCTCTTAGCCGGGGATTTCAACATGGTGCCCTGCCCTAACTTAGACAGGATGTCCTCTGACTCTGCGGAGGACTCTCCGCTCTCGAGGTGGGCGGAGGCCGTTGGCCTAACGGATGTTTGGAGGTGGAGGAATCCAGGGATTAAAAGCTTCACGTGTAGCTCGGCCACTCATGCAGCCATGTCGCGGATTGACCTCATGTACGCCAGCAGCCCTATCCTAACTAACGTACAGGAGATTTCTGTGCTCCCTAGGGGGATCTCTGATCATGCCCCCATTCTACTCCGGCTGCGCACGGGTCTGGCCCCGAGTGGGGGCCTATGGCGCCTCTCGAGGTATTGGGTATCCGATGATAGGATAGAACCCGAAATGGAAGCCTGCATAGCCGACTATTGGTCTTCTGACGCCCCGGGAACTGAATCTCCGGAGCGCTGGGAGGGGTTCAAACTTCTGGTTAGGAATAAATACCAGTCCCTCATACAGTCTGTTCGTGCTTCGTCCCGGGCCGCATTGGCCCAGGCGGAGGACAGAGCTCAGTCGCTGGAAACACAGTATGCGGAGGCTGGCGGGGAGCAGCGGAGGGTGGAACTCCAAGTGGCGGTGAGGGAGGTTCAACTCCTTAGACTGACGGCTGCTAAGAAGCAACTCTTGTATCAGTCTCAGAGGGTGTTTGAACAGGGGGAAAGGACGGGGCGGCTGCTAGCGTGGATTTCTAGGGACCCGACCAACTCTGTTCCTATTGCCAATGTCCGGAATGTGTCAGGGGAACTAGTCTCGGATCCAAGTGGGATAAACGCCTGCTTTGCTGCCTACTATGAAGGGCTGTACTCGTCCAGAGTTGACTATTCCCCTGAGGAGCTACACTCCTTCTTAAATGGCCTGGTCTTTCCTGCTCTTTCGGAGGGGGCCCGCGCGTCACTGGACGCTCCGATCACCCTGAAGGAGGTGCAGGGGGCGATTGCCTCTTTGCAGGCAGGGAAGACTCCTGGAGATGACGGCCTGCCGGCCGAATTCTTCAAGACGCACGGTGCCTCCCTGGGAGGGCGATATCGGGGAGCCCTGTTGACCTCCCTTCGGGGACACTCGCTGCCCCCCTCCATGCAGCGGGCGGTTGTCGTGGTGATTCCCAAACCTGGGAAGGACCCGGCACTCTGCTCGTCATATAGACCGATATCGTTACTAAATGTTGATGCGAAGATATTCACTAAAGTATTGGCGAATCGGCTCAGTGCAGTGATACTATCTTTGATTAACGGGGATCAGACTGGTTTTATGCCGGGCAAAGGGACGGACATAAATTTACGGAGGTTGTTCACGGTTATTGATCGGGTGGCTGGGGGGGGGGGTGAAGAGGTTATTGCTTCCCTTGACGCCGAGAAGGCCTTTGACTCGGTGGAGTGGGAATACCTGTGGGAGGTTTTAAAGAGATTTGGCCTTGGTCCGCAGTTCATCTCCTGGCTCAGGATGTTATACGCAAACCCGACTGCAAGGGTGCGGACGAATGGCTCCCTCTCTGCATCCTTCCCACTCCACCGGGGTACAAGGCAGGGGTGCCCCCTCTCCCCAACCCTGTTCGCCCTAGCCATCGAACCACTGGCCATTATGCTTCGATCTGCCTCCGAGGTCGCTGGTATTACGGTCTGCTCTGTAGTCGAAAGGGTGTCCATGTACGCAGACGACACTTTACTTTATCTTAATGACTCACGCAGCTCCCTGTCTGCTGCCCTTTCAATTATCAATAGGTTTGGCAGATTTTCGGGCATTCGGATTAATTGGGACAAATCGGTCCTTTTTCCTCTGACTCGGTCCCCCCCTCCCGATGATCTGCCGGCCCCGCTGCAGTGGGTTGACAGCTTTAAGTATCTGGGCATCATGGTTCGCAGAAACCTGTCTGAGTACATCGAGGCCAATGTGAACCCTGTTCTCCAGAAGTTTCTTCATCGGTGCTCGGCATGGAAGACCTTGCCTCTCACACCTGTGGGCAGGGTTAACTTGGTTAAAATGTCCTTCCTCCCCAAGTTTCTATATGTCTTTAGGCATACGCCGGTGATTATCCCTAAATCATTTTTCGACAGACTGGATCAGGCGGTGTGTGCGTTTGTTTGGCAGGCCTCGGTCCCGAGGGTGGGTAGGCCCATACTCCAGCTCCCCTTGTCGGAGGGCGGTCTAGCCCTTCCAAACTTTAGGAAATACTACTGGGCGGCTGTGCTGGTGTCAGTTAGGTGGTGGTTTACGCAGGATCGTACTAACCCGTCAGTTACCCTTGAAGCAGCTATATTAGGGTCCTATGCTGGACTGAGCAATCTGGTATATCGGGGGGTTAGGGCTAGCGCTGAGATTACCGCACCAATGAGGGCCACGGTTGTGGTGTGGGGACAGGTCTCGAGGCTTCTGGTTGAGCCCGGATCGGTCTCCCCCCACATCCCTCTGTGGGGCAACCCGTCCCTGCCACAGCTGGGGACCGTGCCAGATCCACAGCTGTGGGCACGGCATAACGTAAAAACCCTGAGAGATGTCATGCCGGAGGGTCGATTGCTCTCTTTTGGCGTCTTAAAAACTAAGTTTGGACTTCCCCCCTGGATGTTCTTCAGGTTTCTTCAACTTAGACATGCGATCCGAGCGCAGTTTCCAGACCCTGTTAAAGTGGAACCCCACTCGGTGGAGAGGCTCCTTACTTCCCGCGTGATGGACAGGGTGCTTTCCTCTATCTACTTTAGGTTGACCTGTGCCGGGGGGGCGGGGGCCTCACGGGCCTTCTCTGCCTGGCAGCGGGACTTGCCGGCCCTCACATCGGAGGACTGGTCGGAGGGACTGCAGCAGTACATTCCCCTCATGATATCGGCGAAGGAGCGTTTCATTCAGCTGAAATTTATCCATAGAGTCTATTATACGCCTCAGAGGCTGGCGGTTATTTACCACACTTCTGAGGATAAGTGTCCCAGATGTGGCCGAGAGGTGGGGAATTTTATTCACATGGTCTGGCTCTGCCCGAGGGTGCAGGAATTCTGGCAACGGGTGTCGGCAGAGATTGAGTCAATTGGTGGCATGGCTGTTGGGCTGAATCCCTTGATCCTATTGCTCGGTATCACGGATAACCTCCCTACCTCCAAACATAAGAAGCTTTTTATCTTCTACGCGGCATTTTATGCACGTAAGGCAATCCTACTCCACTGGAAGGCAGCTGACCCGCCTGGTTTGTCAACCTGGCGGAAGTTGGTGAATGACATCCTCCCCTTGTACAAGCTAACGTACATGGGACGTAACTGCCCCAAGAAGTTTGACAAGATCTGGGGGGATTGGGTGGCGGCCAGGAGACTGACGGTCTGAGGTATTTGGGTCTAGGTGTATGCCCCCTTTCCCCTCCGGGGTGGCCATGGTGCTCCCCTACTCACCCTGGGTCTGGTGAACGGGTTGGTGGAGCCCTCGCGCTTCGGTTCTGGTACTCACTCAATGTTCAGGACTCGCTGTGACTATACGTTGTACTGTATGCTGTGATTACTTGGCTATCACGTTTGGCCTGCTGGATGGGATGTGACCCCCTCCCCTTTCCTTCTCTCCCCCCCCCCCTCCTCCTTTTCTTTTTCCCTTTTTTCTCTCCCCCCCTCTCCCCCCCCTCCCTTACTTTTCTTCCTTCTTTCCTCTTCTTCCCCCCCTCCCCCTTTTTCCTTTTTCTCTTCCTCCTTCCCTTTATTTTTTTTTTTGTTTTTTTTTTTTTTGTTTTCCCTCTCTCATCCGGACAAGCTAACATGATGTTTCATACTGAAGATGGCTATCCTTGCACTGTCTGTAACAATTGTTTAGAGTCTTGCGGCCCTGTGTGTACTGTTTGGCCTGTATAAGCATGTAACCATCTGATTCTCTTCAATAAATATTCCTTCTGTTAAAAAAAAAAAGTTGTACGTCCGGCGTATTTTACGTTGGACGTGTGTCTGGCTGGGCGTAGGTTACGTTCATGGCGTACGCAGTGATCCGGCGTATATTAGGCAGTTATTCCGACGTGGTTGTGAGCATGCGCAGAGGGATGCGTCCACATCCCGCATGCAAAATGCACGGTGGCCACGGTGCAGCGTTATGTGTGAACAGGGCACATCGACAACAACTGTGAGACTCAGTGGATCTAGTATGAAGAAGCCTGTCAAGGACTGCTGTAATGACACACAATAAATACTAAATGGAAGCTCTTTTTTCCAGGACATGATGAAGCAGCAGTACATCTGTGTAGCTCTGTGCCTGCACTCCTCTATTCAGGGATAATAGAATGCTTGTGCTGTTCTCTGATTGGACACAAGCTCTCCTCATACAACTGGAACAGCCAGTTCTGTACAAGTCAAGCCTTGCTCTCCCATGCAGCCAATAGGCAGTATGTAGTAGGCGGGCCCTAACATTACCTCACTGTGTGATTGTGCAGAGGGATTCGGTGACTTCATTTCTTTGTCTGCCGTTTGCAGTGTACATAGCTCCTGGGAAGGAAAGGGGATGCTCAGTCAGGAGCGGACGGTTGTTATGGGTCTGTGAAGGCGGCATTGTGTGTGCAGGAAGAGCTCGGTACAGGCGGACGGTAGGGAAGGCTCCTCAGCTCACACGGAACAATTGACACCATGGGTCGCCTGTGTGAGAGATGCGCTCAGCTCTTCCAGGACTTTGTGAACTTTGTGAGGAGACTCTCATCCAGGATAGTGGAGCACATGAAGGAGTGTATGGCCATGCTCAGAGAATGCTGCTGCCTCAAACCTAAGGGCACCTCAGTCAGGGAGCTGTACCAGCCTGTGCTGCAGAACCATGAGAAGCAGGCAGCCCAGGAGTTCCTCAATCATATGGAGACAGGTCAGTAGGAGCAGTGTGTGCTGGTGGGGGGTTGTCAGTAGGAGCAGTGTGTGCTGGGAGTCCACTGACTGGGGGGGGGGGGTTGTCAGTAGGAGCAGTGTGTGCTGGGAGTCCACTGACTGGGGGGGGGTGTCAGTAGGAGCAGTGTGTGCTGGGAGTCCACTGACTGGCAAGGTGTCAGTAGGAGCAGTGTGTGCTGGGAGTCCACTGACTGGCAAGGTGTCAGTAGGAACACTGTGCGCTCGGAGTCCACTGACTGGGGGGGGGGGGGTCATTTCCCTCCATTGGACTCAGTAGCTGGGACTGAGGACTATAGGAAATGCATCCTGGAGAGGGGGAAGGGCTTGTGTTGTCAGTGTTTGTTTTGTTTTTTCTCTTGGCTTGCACATGTTTCTACTTCAGCTGGGAACTCACTTCCTCTGCCTTCTATTAATAGAATGGACACACTGCAAACTGTCACATCACTAGCTGCTGTATATTTTTAGCACCTTTTGGTAGTCAAGCTCCCCTGTACTGCAAGGGTTAATTGCTTATTTATTTTTTACCCAGGATACAAAAAAGATTTTTGCTCCCTTGTATTCCTCACTTCCCAGCAGCCAGCTCTGAGGTGGCGCTTGCGGTTTTTAGCTTTCCTCAAACATGTGTAAAAGCGCCTAAATTTGCAACAGGTGTAAGGGCACCCCAAATGATGCATGTTTGCATCAAATGCAGCCAAACACACGGTTAATAAAACACACAAAAACGCGACGCTCGGAAAGTTGCGTGAATTACTTTGCCATGCGAAATCAATGGGCTGCCCTATGCGCGTTGGGCAAAAACACTCACAATTGCGGCGGGCTTCTACACGTGTTTATGGAACACTAAGCGTTGGCTCACATTTTATGCGGTGTGGAAAGCGCAACGAATCCTGTGTGTTTCTCAAGCTGCATTGAAATCGCACTGCGTTCATGCAAACCACAGCGGTTGTCAATGTTAACGACACCCCACAAAGGTTAGCAAAACGCAGTGTGATTGAATCGGATTGCATAGGTGAAAACACCCATGAGATACGATTCTAGTGTGGGGGGGTCCTGCATCTTTTTTTTTTTGTGCGGTTGCGGAGCAATTTGATCCATACAAAATGAATGGCTCAAATCACACAGACATCGCATGTGATTTGCACAATAACGCTGTGCGAATTACATGCGATGTGCCGCACCGCATATATGTGAACCGTCACGTGAGTGTAAATGCGACAGCGAATGTCTTCTATCCGACACTCGGATAGAGGTGGCGAGCCCTGTCATCACTTAGGGCTCTTTCACATCTGCCTGCACACTGTAGTATGTGATGGTGTGCGTTGTGTAAGGGCAATGGGGGCTGAGCAATGTGTTACTTTACTTTTTTGTAACTTTATTGAAGTGTCATAAAATGACATTTGTTCAACTCTATGCGCCACAGCACATTGCATTGTGGTGACATAGAAACATATGAGGGACATCAGAAAAAGACTAAATGTCCCATCATGTCTACCACTTTTTTTTTTTTCTATTTGTAGAAATTCAGATATGCTGCATATTTATGTACTTATGACATAAGTACATAAATATGCAGCATATCTCCCACTGCATAAGTCTTATGTAGTGGGAATAGGCAACATATAGTAGAAAATAATTGGAGCTGTGCATGCTCAGTTCTGAGAGTCAGACATTTTTTACTGGCAACCAAGGGGGATTTGATTTAAATCAAGTTGATTTAAATCGCTAGTAAAAAGGCTTGATTTAAAGCGGAGTTTCACCCAAAAGTGTAACTTCATCTCATCTGATTCCCCCCCCCCCCTTCCTGTGCCACATTTGGCACCTTTCAGGAGGAAGAGTATAGTATCCTGCCCCCTCTTCCAGGAGCCTGACCCACAGCCGCCAGGCAAGCGCATCGGGTCACAAACGATGCCTAGATGGCCGGGAAGCCCAGGATAGAGAGATTCCATCTGTGGACGTCATATGACTATGGGTGGGTAGGGAAGTGGTTAATGGGGCAGCTGTTGATGCTGCAGTGACACCACAAGGTGAGGGACTTGGCAGGAGCAGGTGAGTGGATGCACACTAACAGGCGTTGCAATGATAGATCTGAAATGACAGGTGCCCTTTAAATGTAAAGACTCATTTTTGCTGCTAGTTAGAATTTTTAATATTTGCAAACAAAATTAAGTTTTCCCATTTAAAATAATAATTTGTCAGGTTGGTAAATATTCCCAGACTGGGTCTCTTTTACGGCCTGTTGCCATTTTGCTCTTCAAGGGAGAAATAACACACTTCAAGCTATGTGCAGAAAGATCACAAGGTTTCTAAGCTGCTTAGAATGTTTCACTTTCATTTTTACTGCTTACCCTTCCTCCTCATTGATGGTACAGATGCATTTCTCTTCAAACAATCATACAGTTTGTAGTGTACATAGATTTGCAAAACAATGGGTTAAAGGGATACTCCTGAACTTTGTATCAATGCAGTGCATGTTATCTTAGCTCCCGCTCTACAAGACTCTGTTATGGCCGCACCAGGAGTATGCTGTCCAGTTCTGGGCACCAGTCCTCGGAAATGATGTACTGGAAATGGAGCGAGTACAAAGAAGGGCAACAAAGCTTAAAAAAAAGGGTCTGGAGCAGGGCTGTGGAGTCGGTAGATAAATGTTCCGACTCCTCTGTATTAATATGCAAATGTATTTTATACATTCCTTGAGGGAAAGAAACGCAACCTACCACAGGACTACTGGCTGGGAAGCCAACAGTCTACTGTATTGCACAGTTTAAGCAAAAGACAAACACAATGAAAACAATCAAGTGACTGGATAGTAGCAGCAGGCATAAACATCAGGAACAGGATCTTTACCAGTTCAAAAATACAAACCACATTATTTGGTTGTTTTAGAACAAAAACAAAGCTTATCTATAATGAACCAAAAACAAAATCTGTAAAACCTAGAAATGGTTTATATTAATCTTGAAATGTAGTTCTAGGCTTAGCAAATGAAAATCAATTCAATGTAGAGTTCTAAGGAAGAGAATTGCCTCTGCCAGATCCTCTTTCATAGAGGCTCTTAAGTCAGACTTTATTATTTTTAGGGCTGAAAATAATCTTTCGACACTGACTTGGGTGGGTGGCATTGCAGTAACTATTCTGGCCACATCACTAACGATCTCTGCATAAACAAGGATGGCTTCTTCAACAGTAAGTTTTGATGAGCGATCATACTTTTCAACTTCTTTTAGTGCTTTATAAAACTCCTGTTGGAATTTTTTTATTTGGACACTTACTGGTTCTCTAACATGCGTTCCCTGTAAAAGCAGAACACAACACTATGGAAAGTATAAGTATTGCAGCTCCTAATTGTGCGTTGCGTGCCATATAGTGAAGCACATGAAAAGCATGCTTCATCACGGTCACTTAACGTGTTCGTTTTGCGGTTACGTGAGGCACTGCATGTATTGGTCTTTATTCTTACAGTAGAGAAGTCATTAAATATAACTTTTTGTGAATTGGGACATTTAAACTTGCTTTTTTTTTTTATTCCAATCTAAATTTAGTAGGAGTCGGTGCATTGTTTGCCGACTCCGACTCCAGGTACCCAAAATTTCCCCCGACTCCTCGACTCCGACTCCACAGCCCTGGTCTGGAGGATAGTTACGAGGAAAGGTTGCGAGTTCTGAACTTATTCTGTCTGGAGAAGAGACGCTTGAGAGGGGATACGATTTCAATTTAAATATACTGTACTGGTGACCCCACAATAGGGATAACATTTTTTTGCGGAATGGAGTTTAACAAGACACGTGACCACTCATTAAAATTAGAAGAAAAGAGGTTTAACCTTAAACTACATAGAGCAGGGATCCTCAAACTACGGCCCTTCAGCTGTTGCAGAACTACACATCCCATGAGGCATTTTAAAACTCTGACATTCACAGACATGACTAGGCATGACGGGAATTGTAGTTCCTAAACAACTGGAGGGCCATAGTTTGAAGACCCATGACGTAGAGGGTTCTTTACTGTAAGAGCTGTACCTGAACGACCTACAGGAATAATACTGACATATAATCACACACATAGGTTGGACTTGTGTCCTTTTTCAACCTCACCTACTATGTACGCTGCTGCTGCTGCTAAACGGATTTTAAGGGTAGTTGGGCATTTTTTTTAACTGCTCCTGAACTCTCCTCTGTTATCTTATCAGTACATGTACACTGGGTTGTTTACAGTCGTTTCTAGGCAGTTGAGTTTAGAGTCTTTTTTTGAAAAGCAAAAAATGGGTTCAGAAGCTTATGCCGCGTACACAAGACCATTTTTTGGGTTGTAACAAATTTAAATTTTTTAATGGTCTAGAAAGAACTACGTTTTTTTCAACCCGATCGTTAAAACGGCCTTGCCTACACACGATCGTGAAAAAAAAATGCTCTAGCAAAGTGCGGTGACGTACATCACGTACGACGGCACTATAAAGGGGAAGTTCCATTCGGATGGTGCCACCCTTTGGGCTGCTTTTGCTGATTTCGTGTTGGTAAGACGATTCGCGCTTTTCAGTCTGTTACAGCACGATAAATGTGCTTGCTCCATTACGAACGCTAGTTTTACCAGAACAAGCGCTCCCGTCTCATAACTTGCTTCTGAGCATGCGCTTTTTTTTTTTCTTTTTTTACGTCGTTAAAGCCCACACACTACCATTTTTTACAACGTTAAAAACGTTGTGAAAAATTAGAGCATGTTCGAAATTTTTAATGCCCTATTTTTTACATCGTGAAAAATGCTCTGGAGCCTACTTGATGACATAAAAAAAACAAAATGTAATTTTTTACAACCCGAAAAACGGTCGTGTGTAGGCAGCATTAGAGTTTATAGGCATTTCAAGTGCTAAACGCGGTAACTCCGCTTGATCGTTCTTATATGCGGCGGGAGGGGACGTCCCCGCTCCTGCCATCATCTGGTGCTTCTCCGGGCTCTCCAGTGCCATCGTGGGGGCCTGAAGAACGAATCAGACGGCGCTGGATGACGAGGATAAAGATTTCCAGTGATGGTCACCGGTCATTGGTCATTTCAATAAAGTCGCGCCCGGGTACCCAGAAGTAAACAAAGCTGCAATAGTGGCTGTCTGCATTAGATCTGTGAATTTTTTTAAATGTTCCCCCCCCCGATCTCATGCATTCACACTCAGAAGCGAACACACACGCAAGTCCCGCCCACATATGTAAACGCGTTCAAACCACACCTTGTGCGTTGGAGCGTGTGCACCAATTCTAGCACTAGACCTCCTCTGTAACCCTAAACTGGTAACCTGTAAAAAAATTAAAGTGTCGCTTATGGAGATTTTTAAGTACCGAAGTTTGGCGCCATTCCATGAGTGCGCAATTTTAAAGCATGACAAGTTGGGTATTTATTTACTCAGCGTAACATCATGTTTCAAATTATACAAAAAAATTGGGCTAACTTTACTGTTTTTTGTTGTTTTTTTTTTTTTTTAATGCATGAAACTGTTAAATAAAAAAAAGGCATTTGAAAAATGATTGCGCAAATACCGTGCGAGATAAAAAGTTGCAATTACTGCCACTTTATTCCCTAGGGTGTCTGCTAAAAAAAAATCTATATAATGTTTGTGGGGGGGGGGGGGGGGGTTCTGAGTAATCTTCTAGCAAAATAATTATGATTACATGTAGAAGAGGAGCACCAGAATTGGTTAACCACTTCCCTACCCGCCCATAGTAATATGACTTCCGCAGGAGGGATCTCCCATCCTGGCGGGAGTCATATGACAACCTGAGCTTCCCGGCCGTTTAGGGGTTGCGTGCCCGCGGCGTCACTCTGCCTAGAAATTACTATAACCCCTTCCTGCCGAGCGTACGCATATATGCGGCCTTGGTTTTAGTAGGTTATACCGGGATGATGCCTGCAGCTGGGCGGTCAGCTTTCCAGGGATAACAAACGATGCAGCTAAAAGCCACTCGGTTGTTATCCCGGGGGAGCGGGAGGGTACACCCCTCCCCCTTCCACCACTCCTCCCGTCCCACCGGGAGACTCGATGCTTGATCTGCCACTTCTGGCAGGTAGAGACAGACTGGCATGAAGCCGGAAATGGCTTAGTTCCAGTCTTCTCTCTGTAAACGCAGAAGCAACGTCACAACGTTGCTTCCGGTGTACTTGGCTGCCAATGGCGCCAGTTTAAAAAAACAATACAGTTTCTCTTATCGTCCATGGATGGACACAGCTCCTTAAATCTTGACAAGTGGGTTACGTTCCCTGTTTACAGGAGAGGACTAGGCAGAAACATGTTAGATAATTAAATACATGTTACATTAACAGAGTTGAACAGCCCCGCCCAGGGGGCGGTCCCTCCAGACATAACCCTCCTCCCGGCAGTATGCAGCCTCAGTTTCGTTCTGCCTAGCAAGGAAAAGGACTTATGGCTCCCTTTGGGCCCAGCACCCTGAGGAGAATTTTATTTTTATTTTACTTTTTCTTGAATCTTCTTTCAACTGTCGGCTGAGAGACAGGCTGGATAAAATGGATCCTTGTAGTCTACTCAGTCCGACCAGCAAGCGTGGGCACACCTTTGCGAAGAGGCTGGGTCTGCCACACCATACCCCATGACTCCTGGGGTGGCCGGTGAGCTTTGCTCCGAGGTCCACATATCACTGGGCTGTGGTGTTGTCTCACAGTGGACCGGGCCGACAGCTACCTCCATTGCGGTTGTAGTTCTGTCAGGAATGCGTCAGCGGGTCCTCGCTCGGACGGGTAAGTACAGTCCCTCCCGCTTCGGTGGGTTGGTAAGGCCGGGCATTCCTGGGGTTCGGGGGTCCTTTTCTCCTACCTTCCCTGCTCCTTTCCCTTTGCTGCATTGCTAACCTTGTCGGGGGAGGGGGGGGGGGGGTGGAGGGGAGCCTTCCTGAGGGGACTGTGTTATCTGGCTTGTGTTTTTTTTCTTTTTGTATGGGGCTTTCCTGTGAGGGGTTTTTCACTGTTAAAAAGGCCTAGGAGACTTTCCTGTTTAAACGCAGCATTTTGCCACCATTTGGCTGGCGCCGTTTTTTGGGAGGGTTTTCAATTACATTGAAAACGCCTATTGGCGGCCATTTTGTCGTAGCCGCGCCATGGCGCAGCTTACATTGCAGGAAAAGGCATTTATGGGTGCGCTTCTCACTGCTGCAAGGAACTCTCTTAAGCTGGATAGTGCAGCTGGGTTTCCGCTGAGTGCTCCGTCTTTTTTGGATCACACAAATCAGACTGCTCTGTGTAGGTTTCTTTCCTTCTGTGCCCTTCTTTGTTAATTTCTAAGATACTGAATGAGAAAAGCCGCTGAGGGCTTTTGTAGTCCCTCACCGCCGGGCGGTTCAGTGCCCCTTTGAGGAGAGCCTTTTCAAAGGGCGGGCTTCTTCTCCAGTGATGGACCCTCCAGATGTCATGTATAGGTGACCACTCTCCCTATTGCAGGAACCCTGGCTTGTATGGATCTGACTTATCAGATCCGAAGTACTGACCCGTTCCATGTTTACCATGCTGGGGCCTATTGTGACCACTACTCTGGGGTCTCAGTCACTCACGGAGTGAGCATTTTGCACCAGACAGTGGAGGAGCACCGACTCTCTCCTGAAGTTATTAGGCTAGCGGACCAGCTGGTCCAGGGCCTTGTATAGGTCTGTGATGCTTCATGGAATGCTGTGCCCTTGTTATCCAGGGCTTCTGTTTTAGAGATAGTTTTATGCACACGGTGGTGTAGTGGTAACTCCATTACTTGGCAAAAAGAGTCATTGGTTTGAATTCGGACACTTTCACCAGTCTGCCTGGAGCTTGCATTGTCGCTCCCTGTGTCTGCGTGGGTTTCCTCCGGGTATTTCGGTTTCCTCCCACCCTCCAAAGACATGTGTGCATACACCTACATATAATACATACACACTATGTGTATGTATTGTTAATGGACCACCCTCCTAGGCCGACAAAGGCTCAGCTGGGGGACTAATCCGTCCCTGGGAGCGTAAGCCGATCACGCCGGCTGGTAGGTTCACAATTCCGTGAACCTCCCTGCTCTCCGACCAGTGGGTCTGCGAGGTGGTCTCTTTGGAGTACTAGATAGGGTTTTTTCCTATCCACAGAACAGAGTTCTTTCCTCGTGTCTTCCTCTCCCGGCTCGTCGGTCTGCCTTGGGCAGTGTGGGACTTGCTGAGCTGCGGGGTAATTTTACCTTTCCTGCAGGACTAGAGGTTTGGGGTTTTCTATGGGCCTCAGGCCCTGAATACCTTTGAACGTCGGGTAGTTCCGCATGGAATCTATTCGTTTGGTGGTAGCTGCGCTCCATCCGGGGGACGTTCTGGCGTCCTCGGACATCAGGGACGCATACATGCATGTCCCGTTTTGCACAGGTCAGAGGTTTCTGTGCTTCGTGATGGGGGAGGGCCTCTGTCAGTCTGTGGCCCTCCCTTTTGATCTGGCGTCAGCACCAAGGGTTTTCACCTAGGAGCTCGCACTTATCCTAACTTTGTGGGACAGCGAGGCTTTGCCTCGTGGGCTACCTAAACGACTTTCTTCTGAGAGCAGCTTCTGTCTCGGACCTAGGTATACCGGCAGGCTCACTACTGGAGTCGCCGGAAGTTGGACCAGGGCGACTGGTCTTTGTGCTTGGGGGTGTTTCGGCTCCCTTGCCGGAGGTGAGTCTCACAGGGCATGGATCTCCTGGCCGCTCGTCTCCACCGCAAGGGCGTCAAAGTTAGTGGTCTTGTACAGACGCGTCAGTCGCGCTGGTGGCCCTGTGGGGTCTGTATCGGCGGCCTTATGCCGTTTCTCCATTGTAGTTGCTTCCTCGGCTGCTCCAGGAGTGGAGGCTGAGGGGATCCCGATGATTCTAATCGCTCCAGATTGGCCTCGGTGTCCTTGGTACGCCGATATCGGGCGCCTGGTCCTTCTGTCCCGAGGTCCCATACTTCCTCCTGTTGTACAGTCACTGACTTGCTCAACATGGATATTGGAAGCCAGATTTTAAGAGACCGGGGTCTGTCCGACTCTGTCATCTTAACCATGCTGTGGGCACGGTAGCCTTCTTCCGCAGGATCTACCGTCGCACCTGGAAGGCCTACATCTCTTGGTGCGAAGAGATGGAGTGACATCCACGGACGTACTCGGTGTCCAGGGTTTTGCTGTTTTTACAGCTTGAAGTGGATCTAAACATTGCTTAAATCACTGTTTGGGGGCAGATTTCAGACTTGGCTGTGTTCTTTCAGTGGCTTTTTGTGGCCCGTTCCCTGGTGGGTTCCTTCTTGTGCAGGGGGTTTGTCATATACTTTCCCCTCTTGGCTCACCTCTTCCCCCCATGAGTTTTGACTCTGGTGCTCGCGGTTCTTTAGGAACCTTCCTTTTGGAAACATCGGAGACATTTTTCTCTTGACACTATCTCAGAAGGTGGCCCCTTTAGTGGCCTTTACCCCTGTTAGAAGGGTTTCTGAGTTGGCGGTCTTGTCTTGCAAGCCGCCATGCTTGATCCTCCATAAGGATTAGGTGGTGGTGCCCCCGCAACCTTCCGTTTTAGGTGGTTTCGTTCATTTCACCCTAACGAGGACATTGTACTTCCATCCTTGTGTCCTCGGCCGGCGCATCCTAAGGAGGTTGCGCTACATACTTTGGACGCGGTACGTGCCTTGCGGGTGTACCTGCCTTCTACGGCTCCATTTCGGAGATCTGACTCTCTTTTGTGTCGATGTCTGGTCCACAAAAGGGCCTGGCGGTCTCGCCGACCACAATTTCTCGGTGGAACAGGCAGACCGTCATACAGGCCTATGCTCTTAGTGGTATGGTCCCCCATTTCCGTTCACGGCACTTTCGACCAGGGCAATTGGTGCTTCCTGGTTTTTTTTCCGACATCATGCGTCGGTCCCACAGGTGTGCGAGGCGGCGACTTGGTCGTCCGTTCACGCTTTTTCCAGAATTTACATAGTTGCTGTGAGTGCATCCTCTGATGCTTCTTTCGGCCGCTAGGTTTTGCAGGCGGCTGTTTAAAGTTGCACCTCCTTCGTTGAGGAGGAGCTCTGCTTGTTTTCGGGTGAAGTCAGAAGTGTTTAGAAGTGTGTGGCGCCTGAAACATAAGAATCTTCGGCATATGAACTCATTTTTTTGCCTCTTAAAAAATAAATAAAAAAAGGCCTATAAACGCAACTGCCTAAAAACGACTGTAAACGAACCTGTGTACATGTACACATAAGATAACATTGAATGAGTTCAGGGGCAGTTGAAAAAAGTGTCCAACTGGCTCTGAACGTCTGTTTAGCAGCAGCAGTGTACATGGGGCCTTACTGAAAGTACTAATTGGTTATTTGTCACTGACCTGCATATGTATGAATCTCTCCAGATCACTACTGGACAGATGAACAATAAATACATGTTTTAGTTTTTGGTGAGAAAGACATATGCAGTAATATTAACCTTGCTGCAAAATCTTTGTTTGCCAGGAGCATATGCTTTTGGAAACAGATTGTGTTTGGATAAAGGATTATGCTACCTTTCAAAACACTATGGTAACAAATATCCTGTCTTTTGCTGTTTTATAAATATTATAAAATATCTATACTTTTGTGTCAAATAATGTAAACATCATGCCTCAGTTGTACTGGACAAGTAGGCGACACCAGTGGCAATGTGTTAATTGTTTGACTACCACTTAAATATAAAGGTTAATTGCATGTTTTACTGAATAGAATATATGAATGTTTTTGTTAATGAACTGCTCGGTTAATAAAGGCGATCCCTTTTGTGTGCATCCTTGTATTTTGTAGAATGGAGGATTAGTGTGTGTGTGTGTGTGTGTGTGTGTGTGTGTGTGTAAAATATCTGCTAGTTCAGTATATTGCTTAGACTTGTATGAAGTGGCTGACCTTTTGACAAATGTCATTTTGCAGCAGCTTTAGCATTAGATCAAACCTCTTTATTTTATTTGGCTGCTGATAAATATGTTCTATTTCTAAAAAGGTTGTTCTATGTGTGTTGCATTTTTATTTTATTTTATGCACATTGTTATACTCCTGCCATTATCCTATAATTAAATTTACATGCAGTACCGTAGTTCACATTAAGATGGCTGGCATTTTATTGAGCAGATCCAGAATTAGAAGCTACCACGGCCATTTTTTTCAGACATAATGAGGCATACATGCATTGTAAACCAGCTTGATATTGTGTTTAGGATTTACAGATGATCTTCCTTGATGCTAGAATTCAGTTCTGAACCAGATGGACACAAACTTCACAAATCAATAGTGATAAAACTCCCCCCCCCTCCCTCTGTCATTGTATAAATTGTTAGGCTTTTGCATCGTATTTCTTTTTGTTTCATCAGTCACGTAGGCTTGTTGGGATTCATATTATTGAACGCTAGGATAACCGATAACAATTGTATTTTAGTTGCTAAGTGAATGTTTGCTCGCTCTACACATAGTAATCCTTATCGTAAGAAACAGATCGTAGACACTGATGTAGTTTTCCTTCTATATAGACTAATGCCGCGTACACACAACCGTTTTTCGGGTTATATAAAATTATGTTTTTAATGGTCTAGAAAAAACAATGTTTTTTTTTTAACCCGATCGTTAAAACAGCCTTGCCTACACACGATCATGAAAAAAAAATGATCTAGCAAAGCGCGGTGACGTACGACGGCACTATAAAGGGGAAGTTCCATGCGGATGACGCTACCCTTGGGGTTGCTTTTTGATGATATCGTGCTTTTCAGTCTGTTACAGCGTGATGAATGTGCTTACTCCATTACGAACGCTAGTTTTACCAGAACGAGCGCTCCCGTCTCATAACTTGCTTCTGAGCATGCATGTTTTTTTCACGTCGTTAAAGCCCACACACCACCATTTTTTTTTTTACGATGTTAAAAACGACAACGTTAAAAACGTCGTGAAAAATTCTCTGGAGCCCACACAGTCATTTTTTACAACCCGAAAAACGGTCATGTGTATGCGGCATAAGACTTGCTTTTACATGGAGTTCTCTCTCAAAAAAGATGTATGTGATTTTGTTTTTAATCAGAATCGTACAGCTGTCCTTATGAGTGCCAAATTTAGTATTAAAGCCGGACCAGGGCTGCAACTAACGAATATTTTTATAATCGATTAGTTTGCCAATTTATTGTTTCGATTAATCGGATAGCTGCTTAGTCAGTGCAGCAAGAGCAGAGCACAAGCTTGTGCAACCACAGTTGCAGACCTTCAGCAGCAAAAGGTTCTCTGACTTCACCTGGACCAAGCTGTGTGTGTCAGGTCAGCTGGAGGCTTCTACCCATCTGCCAGTGCTACATGGACTACTGATGTTCCCAGCAGAGGGGAACCTTGTCTGAAACAAGGGACTTTGTTCGGGACTTGAACTAGTGAGGAATAACCAGCCTGGGGACTCTATCGTCAGCATAGTATCCATTCTCTTTCCATCCTCCTATCTCATAGAGGATACGATGATCGGTTGATGTACTACTCTGCCTTGGATCGTATATGACATCAGTCATTATAAGCCTCCCTTGACTTTCGGTGGCATATGTCATCTTAAGTCAACACGCTCCGGTAAGCCTGCATTGCTTTCGGTGGTGGTTTTATCACGTATTTGAGAAGTCACTCATCTCATCCATTCACTTTTTCACTAGATTGATTTTGTTTTGGTTTATGTGAATATTTTCATCGAACTATTGTTAATTATATCACTTTTTGCGCTTTGGCACCAACCAACAGGCGCAACAGTTCACACTGCACCACGTGCCCAGCGGCACCATATTTATTTCCTGCAATATGGGACTTGTATGTTGTTGATGCACATTCTGTTTATAATTGTTATGTGTTTCACATTCTTTGGCAATTGATTTTCATTATTGACAGTCTGTTTGAGCGCTACACATTTATTTTCCTTTTCACTTTTTGCTTTTTATTCAAATGGCATTTTCCATTCACTTATTATTGGCAGGGTATCCACCTTTTTTTTACTCGATTAATCGGATAAAATCATAAAAAAAAAAAAAAAAAAAAGTAATAAGCACCTTTTTCTTGAATTTAAAGTAATAATATAAATGATGGGGCGGCACTATTCCTCCCGGGAACACCAATGACGGTGGTGGCACTATTCCTCTCGGGAACACCAATGACGGGGGTGGCACTATTCCGTCGGCGAGGAGGAGAGAGGCGGACGTGCCTGGTCACATGAGCGCCGCTGTATTCTCATGAGAATGCAGCGGCGTCGCTGGCTTGTACACGGATTCTAACATTGGGATGGAGGCTGGACTGGCAGGGAGAAGGGTGCGCGTCGTTAGACCAACTAATCGATGATGAAAATCGTTAACAACGATTTTTATTATCGGTTTTATCGATTAATCGCTTCAGCCCTGAAGTGGACGTTGCATCTAAAATGCAGTCAACTTTTTTAGTGCCCCCCTCTGCATTTTTCTAAAATACAGAATTAATATTTAAAGCGGTTCCCTCCCCCCCCCCCCCCCTTAAATAAAAAAGATTTAATACTCGCCTAGTCTGTGCAATGGTGTTGTACAATTTGGTCCCTTACCTACTTTTCTGGGGTTCCCCTCCTGCGCTCTTTTCTTCTTCTCTTTTCCCAGTGCCGCCTCAGCAAGATGTGTTCTGGAGGGGCACCTGTAGGGGTGCGCTCCTGAGCCAGGCTGTGTGTCCATGCAACAATGGGCAATACAACTACTGGGGTATGAGTGCTCAACCTGAGGCAGAGGCATGATAGGACTTGGAGTTTCACTACAGCTGGAGGGCCAAAGGTTGAGCACCCATAACAATATTTTACCTTAAAGTGGATGTAAACCCAAAAAAAAATGTTTTTTTGTTTTGCTGTCACAATGTAGCGTATAAGATTCCCTATCATCTGTGCCCAGTATTGCCACACAGAGTTAATCCTCTTTTAATGTTCAGTGAAAATTAACAGAATTCCAGATAAAAACTTGCCAAATTATAAAGTCGGTTTCTCTGTTCTTGCTTTGTGTTACAGATTATTTACATATCTAGAGCTTGGACATGTTTATTATATGTTATGTTATGTTTATCATAATATAAGGTGATCCAAAGTTCATTGTATATTACCAGGATATGTAAATAACCTGTAACACAAAGCAAGAACAGAGAAACGGACTTTATAATTTGGCAAGTTTTTATCTGGAATTCTGTTAATTTTCACTGAACATTAAAAGAGGATTGCTCAGCGCTGGATTAACTCTGTGTGGCAAGACTGGGCACATATGATAGGAAATCTTATACTCTACATTGTGACATCAAAATTTGATTTAATGTTTTGTTAAACCCAGGACCCTGCATTCGCTATATCTGGTCTTCCACAGTACCCAGAACATGGAAATTAGCATGTGTATAGAGTAGTCTGATTGGTTTTACTGTCAGGGTTTAGTAACATTTCCCCTTCACACTGGAGCATTTTTACAGCGTTTTAGTATTAAAAATGGCGCTCTTAAAACGCTCTCAATGGACCTTTTCACACTGAGGCGTTGCGCTGGCCGGTCATTGAGAAGTCCTGCAAGCAGCATCTTTGGAGCAGCTTTTGGGCGTTGAAAAACTGCTCCAAAAAACGCCCCTCTTCGTTGAAATGTATTGTTAGCGCGATAGCGTCTATAATCCTCTCTGAGCTGTAGAAAAGTCTCATGCGCTCCCAAAAAACGTAAACATGCAAGCAAAAAAAAGAGCATCTACAACAGCAGGACTGAAATTGCTCATGCTTCAATAACTCTGTTAAAATGCCTGCAGCATTGCGTTAATTTTGCCGCTATCGCCCTAAAAACGTGGTAATAGCACTAAAGGCGTGAAAGGGCTCTAGAGGGGGGTGTGTGTGTGTGTGTGTGTGTGTGTGTGTGTGTGTGTGTGTTTCTTTTTTTTCTTTTTACTATTATTACTCTCTGGCTTTTAGCAAGTGGAAGGTGCCGGGCACTTAAAGCGGAGGTCCACACAAAAATGGGTTTTTGCACCCACTTCCGGGCATAGACCCTGCATTTTCTGCGGGAGTCTACACCGCGTCTGGTGCCCCCTGCTGTATTCTGGGAGACACACGGGTCCCAGAAGACAGCAGGGACTAGTGGCATTGTGCAGCGCGAGTTGCACATGCATAGTAGGGAACCAGGAAGTGAAGCCGCAAGGCTTCATTTTCTGATTCCCGTTTTGAAAATGTCAGCACGGCTTCGGGTGCCGACATTGCGGGCGCGCTGGACAGGTTAGTGTCCTTGTTTTAAAAGTCGGCAGCTGCTGACTTTAAAAAAAAAAATTGGCAGACCTCCGCTTTAAGTTGATTCTACACTAGTAGAATTTAGTTGGAAATGTTTTTCTTTTAAGAAACTTTGTTCCATTTTCCAATTGTTAGTGGGGGTCAAATCGACTTTCATTTTCGACTGCATTGAAGAGACCATTCAAAGGCGCAGCATGAAAAATTGTGTTAAAAGCAAACAAAATTTTGAAGTACTTTTGTATGACATTCGTCCAGTCTTTGACTATACAAAGAATATTTGTACAAGTGTTTATTGGAAAATCTGCTAATGTATAGCCAACATTAAATAGTGGGTCATGCACATAGTGCTGTGCATTCTATGCCTTTTTATTAAAGTGGTTCTAAAGTCTAACTTTTTACCTTGTGCATTCCCTGCATTCAGGTAAAAAATAAAATGGCCCACTAACTAACTGTTCCATGCTTTCCCTCACCTCCTTTGTTCTGGTGCCCACACGGTCACAAGGTATAAATGGGGCAGTTTGTACTGTTCAGTTCATGCCATTGTTCACCAGCTGAGTTGGTGGGCCCTGAAAATAGGACATGCTGCATTTTTACACAGTGCGTGCCAACTCACTGCATTGCATAGAAATTGCTGCTTTTTTTTTTTTTTTTTTTTTAAATTTCAAGGAAGTTATAAAGAGTGTAAACATTGCAATGATTTGAAACAATGCGTTGCATTACCCCTACACAATGCATATGTGAGAATGCATTGAGAGAATTAGCATGCTCACTGGTATTAATGGGGCCCCAAAAGGTTTACCATTACTTGGTGACCATTACTAATTGCTCTAACACCGTTTTTTATAGTTTCCTATTTAAAATGTAATGTTAACAGCATGTTATATAATCAAAAATATTTCTGTTAGTTATTTGTAAGCATAAACAAAGACTAATTATATACCGTATATGTAGTATAAACACACCCAAGCATCAGAATGTGCGGTTTATACATAGCATTGCAACACCTGGTTACATTCAGCATCATCCAACAAACTCTTTGGGAGTGGTTTGGAAGGAGATGACAGGAAAACCGATGCTGAATGCCCATGGAACTTTATATTTAAATGGATAAAATGCATCACAAATCTTAACATCTTTTTGTTAACATCAGTTCACTTCATCAGGACTGGATGCTACTGACAGGGTATCTATACAATGAAAGTTTAACAAATGGGAGTAATAATAGTAATAATACAATCATAAATTCATCCACCTGAGGAGGATACTTTTTCCCTCATGGCAGGTTGGAAAAGTTATATACTTACAAATAGAGGTCGACCGATATATCGGCAGGCCGATATTTGGCCGTTTTGGAGAAATCGGCATCGGCCGATTTTCATCCAAATTAGGCCGATATTTAACATGGCCGCTAGCAGTGCCACGGCTCCGGAGCTAGGCCTAGCTTGCCAGTGTCACCTGTTAGTGCCATCTGCCAATCAGTGCCATCTGCTAGTACCATCTTTCAGTGCCACCTGCCAATCAGTGCCTTCTGATGGTGACATCCAGTGCCACAAAAAAAAAATCGCCCTAAAATATCGGGCGCAAAAATCGGCATTATATATCAGCCATTGGCCGCCCTGATTTCGAAATATCGGCATCGGCCAGAGGAAAAACTTATATCGGTCGACCTCTACTTACTAATCATCTTTAAAAGGAAATGAAGAGCCCAAAAACTTTTTGGGCGGTAACCACCGAAGGGTGTCTGTACCGAGAGCTTTGGGAAGAGCCGACATCACTTCGGCCTTATACCCACGGGGCACCGAAACATCGAATTTTCTATCATTTATTTTGTATTGATGCAAATCGCACCGCAAAGTATCGGTACTCGTTATTGGTGAGTACTTGACCGAAAGAATCGTCACTCGCGGTTATAAAAACAGTATCGGTGTAACCCTAGTAGCCAATCGGCTTTTAATTTCAGCTAGTTCAACTAAGCTTTTGATGAAATATATCTGGAATCTGATTGGTTTCTGTGCAGAGATGCACCAGACTTTGTACTAGTTTTAGTACTCAACCCCTATGTGTCTGAATGTGTTCAGCTTTCAAAGTCTTTGCCATGGTCTGTCTGTCTTAACCACTTAAGCCCCGGACCAATATGCTGCTAAATGCCCAAAGGCGTTTTTTACAATTCGGCACTGCGTCGCTTTAACAGACAATTGCGCGGTCGTGCGACGTGGCTCCCAAACAAAATTGGCGTCCTTTTTTTCCCCACAAATAGAGCTTTCTTTTGGTGGTATTTGAACACCTCTGCGGTTTTTATTTTTTGCGCTATAAACAAAAATAGAGCGACAATTTTGAAAAAAATGCAATATTTTTTACTTTTTGCTATAATAAATATCCCCCAAAAACATAAATAAAAACATTTTTCCCCCTCAGTTTAGGCCGATACGTATTCTTCTTCCTATTTTTGGTAAAAAAAATCGCAAAAAGGGTTTATCGATTTGGTTTGCGCAAAATGTATAGCGTTTACAAAATAGGGGATATTTTTTTTTTTTGCATTTTTATACATTTTTTTTTTTTTACTACTATTGGCGGCGATCAGCGATTTTTTTTTTTTTTTTTTTTTTTTTTTTTTTTTTTTTTTTCGTGACTGCGACATTATGGCGGACACTTCGGACAATTTTGACACATTTTTGGGACCATTGTCACTTTCACAGCAAAAAATGCATTTAAATTGCATTGTTTATTGTGAAAATGACAGTTGCAGTTTGGGAGTTAACCGCAGGGGGCTCTGTAGGAGTTGGGGTTCACCTAGTGTGTGTTTACAACTGTAGGGGGGTGTGGCTGTAGGGCTGACATCATCGATCGAGTCTCCCTATAAAAAGGATCACTCGATTGATACGCCACCACAGTGAAGCACGGGGGAGCCGTGTTTACACACGGCTCTCCCCGTTCTTCAGCTCCGGGGAGCGATCGCGACGGAGCGTCAATAAACAAATAGCCGCGTTGTCGTCCCGGATCGCTCCCCGCGGGAATCCGCCCGCAGCGGGGGCGGGGGGTCCCGATCTGACCCCCCACCCGCTAGAAGGCAAGGACGTGTATATATACACCCTTCTGCCTGTCCGTGCCATTTTGCGGACATAAATAGTCGTGCGGCGGGCGTTAAGGGGTTAACAACCAAACAGTTAATCATCGCCACAATGCTAATAAATTACTCCTATAAAGACATGAAAAAATCAAATGTACCCCTCTGAGTGTCTACACAGCTGCTGACACTTGGTGATACACTACACCTTTTGCAATATTTTGTGAAAATAGTGCATCTCTGCGTATCTAAATCTTATATAAACAAATAATTAGACATTCCATAAAACAATTTATGAAAAATAAACAAAACGGTTCATATGTAGGTTTCCAAAGCTGTCACCGATGTGTAAAATCGTATTTACCTACATATAAAAATCATAATCAGAGACCCTAGAGAATACAATGGTGGTCATTGCAACATTTTATCTTGCACGGTATTTGCGCAGCAATTTTTCAAATGTTAAAGCAGTTTCATGCTTTAAAATAAATTAAAACAGTAAAGTTAGCCCATTTTTTTTGCATAATGTGAAAGATGAAGTTACGCTGAGTAAATAGATACCTAACATGTCACGCTTCAAAATTGCACACTCGTGGAATGGCGCCAAACTTTGGTACTTACAAATCCCCATAGGCGACGCTTTAATTTTTTTTTTTACTGGTTACATGTTTTGAGTTAGAGGAGGTCTAGGGCTCGAAATTTTGCTCTCGCTCTAACGTTCGCGGCGACACCACACACCGTTTTCATATGTGGGCGGAACTTGCGTACAGTGGGGATCGAAAGTTTGGGCACCCCAGGTAAAAATTTGTATTAATGTGCATAACGAAGCCAAGGAAAGATGGAAAAATCTCCAAATTACAGATTAGACATTCTTGTATGTCAAAAAAAGTTAGATTTTATTTCCATCATTTACACTTTCAAAATTACAGAAATCAAAAAAATGGCGTCTGCAAAAATTTGGGCACCCTGCAGAGTTAATATCTTGTGCTGCCCCCTTTGGCAAGTATCGCAGCTTGTAAACGCTTTTTGTAGCCAGCCAAGAGTCTTTCAATTTTTGTTTGAGGTATCTTTGCCCATTCTTCCTTACAAAAGTCTTCCAGTTCTTTGAGATTTCTGGGCTGTCTGTCACACACTGCTCTTTTAAGGTCTATCTAGAGATTTTCAATTATGTTGAGGTCAGGAGATTGTGAAGGCCATGGCAAAACTTTCAGTTTACGCCTCTTGATGTAATCCCCCGTGGATTTTGAGGTGTGTTTAGGATCATTATTCATTTGTAGAAGCCATCCTCTCTTTAACTTCAGCATTTTCACAGATGGAATCAAGTTACCATCCAAAATTTGCTGAAATTTTAATGAATCCATTTTTCCTTCTACTCGTGAAATGTTCCCTGTGCCACTGGCTGCAATACAACCCCAAAGCATGATTGATCCAACCCCATGCTTAACAGTTGGACAGAGGTTCTTTTTTTTTAATTCTGTGCCCTTTCTTCTCCAAACGTACCTTTGCTCATTCCGGCCAAAAAGTTATATTTTAACCTCATCGGTCCACAGAACTTGTTTCCAAAATGCATCAGGCTTGTCTATATGTTCAAACGCTGATTTTTGTGGTGAGGACGTAGAAGAGGTTTTCTTCTGATGACTCTTCCATGAAGACCATATTTGTACAAGTATCTCTTTATAGTGGAATAGTGTACCACAACTCCAGTGTCTGCCAGATCTTTCTGGAGGGATCGTGCAGTCAAACGTGGGTTTTGAATTGCTTTTCTCACAATCCTGCGAGCTGTTCTGTCTGATATTTTTCTTGGTCTTCCAGATCTTGCTTTAACTTCCACTGTTCCTGATGACTGCCATTTCTCAATTACATTCCGAACAGAGGATATTGACATCTGAAAACACTTTGCTATCTTCTTATAGCCTTCTCCAGCTTTGTGAGCGTCAACTATTTTCACTTTCAGTTTTCTAGACAACTGCTTAGAAGAACCCATGGTGCTGATTGTTGGGGCAAGGTCAGATGAGTCTGGGCATTTAAAACCTTTGAGATTGACATCACCTGGTCTTCCCAGACGATGAGAACAATCCATGACACTGGCAGGTCTCAGCTTTGCAAAGAGGGCAGTGCATGCTATAAATTCTGCAGGGTGGCCAAACTTTTGCAGATGCCATTTTTTTGTTTTCTATCATTTTGAAAGTGTAAATGATGGAAATAAAATCTAACTTTTTTTGACATATTATAAGAATGTCTACTCTGTAATTTGATGCCTTTTGGAGATTTTTCCATCTTTCCTTGGCTTTGTTATGCGCATTAATACACATTTTTACGTGGGGTGCCCAAACTTTCGATCCCCACTGTATGCGTTCGCTTCTGCGTGTGAGGACAGGGGCACTTAGAAAAAAAAAAAAAAGATGTTATTGTTAATTTTGCTAATTATTTTTTAATTTTGGCACTATAAAAATATAATTTTTGATCACTTTTAATGTCATCCCTTGTAATAGGAATATGGCATGACAGGACCTCTTTACAGTGAGATACAGGGTCAAAAAGACCCCACATCTCACCACTAGGCTGGGAAGCCTAAAAAAAACAAAACAAACATCATTCGGATATACCACCACAAAGTACAGGACGTCATTAGACGTACTCTGGACGCCAAGTGGTTAAATGGATCCAATATTCAGTGTACACCACCACCTGCTAAAATGCCTGCTCACCTCAAGGATGAGTATAAAACTCATAGACAGATCACTCCTCGTGTCCACCACGATCAATCTACTTTAGGAATTACTACCATTGGTACAGTCCCCAGATTGCACCTCTGTGTGGGTAATCAATGTTTGAATTGTCTCCACACACCACCTTCCTCCACTCGCTTTTCAATAATCAATTCCACTTATATTTCCATTTTTTTTTTTTTTTTTTAAAGCACCCGGCATGACAAAGGCATAATGAGCTAGTATGCATAGCAAATATCTCTTAAACCGTGTAGGTTTAGGAGATATTTGTTGCACCTACAGGTAAGCCTTAACCTCTTGACCACTGGGCACTTAAACCCCCTTCCTGACCAGACCAATTTTCAGCTTTCGGTGCTCTCACAATTTGAATGACAATTACTCCGTCATACAACATTGTACCCATTTGAAAATTTTGTCCTTTTTTTCACACAAATAGAGCTTTCTTTTGGTGGTATTAGATCACCTCTGGGTTTTTTATTTTTTGCGCTATAAAAGAAAAACGACCGAAAATTCTGTAAAAAAACAAAAAACAAACTTGTTTCTGTCATATTCGCAGGTTATTTCTCACACACAGCATATGCATACCACAAATGACACCCCAAAACACATTCTGCTATTCCTCCCGAGTATGGCGATACCCCATGTGTGCAACTTTTACACGGCGTGGCCACATACAGAGGCCCAACATGCAGGGAGCGCCATCAGGCGTTCTGGAACACCCAGGCCAATTCTGACATTTCTCTCCTACATGGAAAAATCACAATTTATTTGCTAGAAAATTACATAGAACCCCAAAACATTATATATGCGGAGTATTGGGGTATTGCGGAGTATTGGGGTATTGCGGAGTATTGGGGTATTGCGGAGTATTGGGGTATTGCGGAGTATTGGGGTATTGCGGAGTATTGGGGTATTGCAGAGTATTGGGGTATTGCAGGGTATTGGGGTATTGCAGGGTATTGGGGTATTGCAGGGTATTGGGGTATTGCAGGGTATTGGGGTATTGCAGGGTATTGGGGTATTGCAGGGTATTGGGGTATTGCAGGGTATTGGGGTATTGCAGGGTATTGGGGTATTGCAGGGTATTGGGGTATTGCAGGGTATTGGGGTATTGCAGGGTATTGGGGTATTGCAGGGTATTGGGGTATTGCAGGGTATTGGGGTATTGCAGGGTATTGGGGTATTGCAGGGTATTGGGGTATTGCAGGGTATTGGGGTATTGCAGGGTATTGGGGTATTGCAGGGTATTGGGGTATTGCAGGGTATTGGGGTATTGCAGGGTATTGGGGTATTGCAGGGTATTGGGGTATTGCAGGGTATTGGGGTATTGCAGGGTATTGGGGTATTGCAGGGTATTGGGGTATTGCAGGGTATTGGGGTATTGCAGGGTATTGGGGTATTGCAGGGTATTGGGGTATTGCAGGGTATTGGGGTATTGCAGGGTATTGGGGTATTGCAGGGTATTGGGGTATTGCAGGGTATTGGGGTATTGCAGGGTATTGGGGTATTGCAGGGTATTGGGGTATTGCAGGGTATTGGGGTATTGCAGGGTATTGGGGTATTGCAGGGTATTGGGGTATTGCAGGGTATTGGGGTATTGCAGGGTATTGGGGTATTGCAGGGTATTGGGGTATTGCAGGGTATTGGGGTATTGCAGGGTATTGGGGTATTGCAGGGTATTGGGGTATTGCAGGGTATTGGGGGGTATTGCAGGGTATTGGGGGGTATTGCAGGGTATTGGGGGGTATTGCGGGGTATTGGGGGGTATTGCGGGGTATTGGGGGGTATTGGGGGGTATTGGGGGGGTATTGGGGGGTATTGGGGGGTATTGCAGGGTATTGGGGGGTATTGCAGGGTATTGGGGGGTATTGCGGGGTATTGGGGGGTATTGCGGGGTATTGGGGGGTATTGCGGGGTATTGGGGGGTATTGCGGGGTATTGCG
This sequence comes from Rana temporaria, assembly GCF_905171775.1. Taxonomy (NCBI): domain Eukaryota; kingdom Metazoa; phylum Chordata; class Amphibia; order Anura; family Ranidae; genus Rana; species Rana temporaria. The sequence goes on from NC_053492.1 coordinate 297,113,461, forward strand.
GGGTATTGGGGGGTATTGCGGGGTATTGGGGGGTATTGCGGGGTATTGGGGGGTATTGCGGGGTATTGGGGGGTATTGCGGGGTATTGGGGGGTATTGCGGGGTATTGGGGGGTATTGGGGGGTATTGCGGGGTATTGGGGGGTATTGCGGGGTATTGGGGGGTATTGGGGGGTATTGGGGGGTATTGGGGGGGTATTGGGGGGGTATTGGGGGGTATTGGGGGGTATTGCAGGGTATTGGGGGGTATTGCGGGGTATTGGGGGGTATTGCGGGGTATTGGGGGGTATTGCGGGGTATTGGGGGGTATTGCGGGGTATTGGGGGGTATTGCGGGGTATTGGGGGGTATTGGGGGGTATTGCGGGGTATTGGGGGGTATTGCGGGGTATTGGGGGGTATTGCGGGGTATTGGGGGGTATTGCGGGGTATTGGGGGGTATTGCGGGGTATTGGGGGGTATTGGGGGGTATTGGGGGGTATTGGGGGGTATTGGGGGGTATTGCGGGGTATTGGGGGGTATTGCGGGGTATTGGGGGGTATTGGGGGGTATTGCAGAGTATTGCGGGGTATTGCAGAGTATTGCGGGGTATTGCAGAGTATTGCGGGGTATTGCAGGGTATTGCAGAGTATGGCAGAGTATTGCGCAGGGTATGGCAGAGTATCGGGGTATGGCAGAGTATGGCAGAGTATGGCAGAGCTGGGAGGGATGGCTGGATCTGTGACTGCAGTTGTCACAGATCCAGATCCAGCCACAGCACTGCTGACACCACGCGCTCCCCCCCTCCTCTCCTCTCCTCTCGCACTGTACCGAACGGTACAGAGAGGAGAGGGAGGAACCGGCGTCATCAAATGACGCCGGTTTGTTTACAAGTGATCGCTCCGTCATTTGACGGAGCGATCACGTGGTAAACAGCCGCGATTCGCGGCAATTTACCGTGATCCGTGATGCGCCGGGTCTTCTAGACCCGGCGTGCACGAGGACGTCCCAGGGACGTCCTGTCACAGTAACTCGACCGCGCTGTAGCAGTATTTTTGCTATAGCGCGGTCGGCAAGTGGTTAATCTAGGCTTACCTGTAGGTTAAAGTGGTCTTTAAGGGTTTACAACCACTTTATGGACATGAAACAAAAAACACAAGTACCATAGTGTTCTCTGCTTTTAAATTTATTAAAAAAGCCCCCCTAAAAAGTTGCACTTCCAAGAAATAACAATAAAAACAGCATGTTTTAAATCACCAGCTCATTCCCTGCAGATCTAGACTCACGGTGCTTCGTCTGACATCAGATTCGACTCCTCCACTCTAAACGCATATCGGCCTCTCATTGGCCTTCATCAGTAGATGGGTCGAATTAGGTTGAACCTTGTATAATTAAATGTTGCCTAGCTAGGCGACCCTTCAGGTATCGCCACAGCCATCTACGGTGATGAGGATACTCCCTCTTCCTGTATACTACGGAGCTCACATTCATGGAGCTGGAGAGTGTGCCACCCAGATCTGCATACCTGCAAGGCGCTCTCACTGAATCTCATCGCTGACCTCTGTGGTAATGTCCCGTTACAATCTAATCTCCACATGAGTGCACGATGTATAGCCATATACATATACACACAATAAAAAACAAGTTAAAAATAAAATTGAATTTAAAAGATGTTCCTATTTATATCTTTATCTACGGGGACAAACTAATTGTTTATTAGGACCCCTTCGGCCATTCATTAAAAAAAATGGACAGACCCCGGATGCCTGTGGTGATGCCTGAAGGGTTGCCTAGGCAACATTTAGGTATATAAGGTTCGACCCACCCATCTACCAATGAGAGGCTGATATGCGTTTAGAGGGGAGGAGTCGAATCTGTGATGTCAGGCGAAGCACAGCGAGTCTAGATCTGTGGTGAATGAGCTGGTGATTTGATACATGTTGTTTTTATTGTTTCTTGTAAGTGTTTTTTATTTTCCATAAATTGTTTTATGGAATGTATAACTTATTTGTTTATATACGATTTATAGATGGGCAGAGCTGCACTATTTTCACAAAGTTTAATGTAGGAGTTTCATGTTTCAGTATTTATAGGGAATACTGTGTTGTCTCATGCGAAAGCCCAGCACTAGGTGTGCATTTGTTGACTTTTCCTTCAGACTTGGGCCTTCTTCACACGTCCCTTTAGCCAAATACACCAGATTCCAGTGTATGCAGCTAAACTGCCGTGTGAGGGACAGGTGTCCGAGCCTGGACATGCATGACTCCATGCTTAAACATTCTTTCCTAAGCATAGGTAACTACTTAGTGTGCCTCTACATGAGAACAGCAATGGCTGCTGTCAATACTTTGTACAGGCTGAGCGGCTTCCGCCATTTGCATCTACCTGTTATTCCAGCTGCAAGAAGCTGCTGATTTCTTGCTGCTGGAATCCAGTGTATGCAGACAAATGAGAAAAGAAATGACTATACATCCAAAGATTTCAAAAAGTGTATTTTTAATGCAGTCAAAATACACCAGGGACACCAGGTGTTGGTCACTTAGACGCGTTTCACACATCTGATCTGTGCTTAATCATTACCAAATGATTAAGCACATTTCTTATTTTTCTCAAGTTTTTACAGAGGCAGGCCGGTGCTAGCACTCCTACTTGGTTCCAATCAAGGTATTGCATACACTTGGAGCAGCGCGGATTCCTTTTCTTTTGATTATGCAGTTAAATGGCCATGTGAAGGAGGTCTAAAAATCTAAACCATACACACCCTTCTGTACAGGATAGGAGGTGGGTTATGTTTGTCATCGGAATGATTGATTTATCTGACTCACTTGGCTCCATCTGCCTAACCCAGGATCTTGCTGTTCCAGTCAGTATTTTTTATCGGGCAATAAACCAAACTTTTGAATCCATGGAGTACTAAATTCATATTTGCCACCTGCCTGCTGCAATCCGATACTAACATTTATATATGGGGGGAAAAAAAATGTACAGTCACTTTTAAAACTCAAGACTTTTATATCTGTGATTGATGTTTTCATAACTTGTACTTCTTTTTCTAAGGTTTAAACGAGTCCCCGGTAGGAAAAGAAACCCTGGATGCTTTGATGATCTTGGCCTTTTCAGAAAATGCTGACCTACAACATTCTGCTGCCCTTTACTATTTGCATATGAGCCAGCATAGTAAGTGCCCTGGATACTTTTACTATAAAATTGTAAATTACCATTGTCACACAAGTGATCCAGTACATTTTATATAGCAATTTCCAAATGTGGAGTACAGTATTAGAATATTTGATGTTGCAGGTAGAATGAGCTAGTTTGCTCCAATGTGCTGACGTTCTATTACTTGGGATTGCATAAAAAGCTTTGTACGCCCAACATTCTTTACATGAGGTGATACTAAATCTAATTTTACATGTCTATCACATTAGTGAATACACAGCTGCCTGCAGAGTTCCTGGAGCCATATCAGCCTTTGCTACAGTCTGCTGACCTGGAGGTCCAACAGATGTCTTCCTTGTCTCTTGTGAATTTTCTTCTTGAAGGAAACTGTAAGTGGACAATACAGAATAATTGCCTAGAATATTTAAACTTCCACATTGCCAGTTGAACTTACAATAAATTTAGAACATATAGTTATGTAAATCCCTTTTTTTTCAGGACTAAAAATAGTAGTGAATTGTGAATATGTTCATAAATTCATAATATAGTGTTTCATCTGTGATAGAAGGTAAGTGATATCTGCAATCTCCCTCCTAGACGTACTAGCTGCACACAAATCTCAGTGTATCTGAAAGTTAAACTTCAGTCAAACAGTGGGGCTAAGGAGCCAGATGGACCAACGAGTATCAAATGCAGCTGTATGAACCTCCTGGGAGTGGAAGCAAAGTATTAGAAACTAAGAACGAAAACGGCACAAAGCAATAGTTAGTAGCCAATGATGTAGGAAAATCTTGTCCAAGTAGAGGTTAAGAAAAACAATGCAATACTGTCCAATATTGAAGAATAAAACAAAGTCTTAGTTACAAAAGTGTGTAACAATATTTAAAATGACCACCATATGGTGTATAGGCTCATGGGCATATCATGATTTTCTCACTGGACCTGTGGTAATATCTCCTGGAGGGATGTGGAGAACACCATGTGGTTGTAGAATGTAGTGCTAGTAATCGACCCGCAGGGTTCTTCAGTCAAAGCCGCTCTTGTATGTGGACGCTGTCCACAAGGTAACTGACAGGTAACCAATAGTATGGCTGCTCTATAGGGCCACGATGTCCGTGACTAAAAGTCATATCACTCGGCTGCATGTGACATCCACAGAACACGGTGTAGATGGGATGGTGACTGAGAGGACCCAAAAAAGCCAACCTGATGGATAACATGTTTAAAAGCAAAAAGCTTCTTTATCAAATTCAAACAATGAACAAAGCAAATCGATTAGATCGACAACCCTGGGGGCAGAAATGTGAGGGCATGGGAGGTGAATATTCTCCACATCACACCAGCGATGTCACAGCTTGTTTGCAGATCTCTGTTCCAGTGTGTCTGTGTCTCTCCTCCACCATGGCGGTTGTTTTATATAATGTTACACACTTTTTTTGTAGCTAAAGCCTTGCTTTTGTTATTCAATACTGGACAGCATTGCATTGTGTGTTTTTGTTTTTATTTTTCTAACTCTTTCTGGGACAAGATTCCCCTACATCATTGGCTACTAACTATTGCTCAATTTCAGTGCGCTGTTTTAATTTTTGTTCTTGGTAAAATCAAATCGAAGTCAAACAGCTTAAAGTGGTACTAAAGGTTCAGGTGTTTGATGTTTTTTTTTTTTTATATCATATTTGCCTCCACTGTGCAGTTTGTTTTGCACAGAGTGGCCCCGAACATCCTCTTCTGAGGTCCCTTGGCGGTTTTTCGCCACATTAGCTAACCCCCCTCTGGGAAGCGCTCTCCGGAGTGGGTTACCTTGCGGGTGCGCTCCTGTGTCATAGACACCAAGTGTATGATTCAGCCCTGCCCCCCGTGTCATTGGATTTGATTGACAGCAGCGGGAGCCAATGGCTGCGCTGCTATCAGTCTATACAATCAACGGCAGGACTCAGTGGAGAAGAGGATGCCGGTAAAGCGCAGAGCAGGTGAACTGGCTCAGGTAGGTAAAACGGGGGGGGGGGGGGGGCTGGGGTTCCCGTGATTGCCAGGTGTTTTTTTTTTTTTTTTTTTTTTTAAGGTGAAAAAACACAAACCTTTACGACCCCTTTTAAAATTTTCGTGTTCAATTTAATCATTTTTTATTTTAATTTTTTTTCCAATCGATTAATCGACTAATTTCGATTATAACGCACATACATTTTTCGGATCACCACCATATATAGTCCTCCACTGTAATATCCACAGGCATCTCCCCCACTGTAATATGGTCCACATCTCCCCCACTGTATAGGAAGATTAGTGCTTGCTTGGTCTTACCAGAGAAGTTGAGGCCGAGTGATGACGTCAGCGTGCCGCTCTAGGCTCACCAAGATGGCCACCGCTCCGATCCGCATATGGTGACCCGTTCGGATCACTTACAATCCGTTGCACCACTAGTACCGATGAAAAGAATTTTGATCGATTTTTTTTTTTTTTTTTTTTTTAGCGATTAATCGAGGAATTAATCTTTAATTTCCACAGCCCTATATATTTTGGTTGTCCAATTTTATCACAGGTAATGTGGCAAAAAAGTCCATGTTCCTTTTTGTGATATAATTTTCGAGTATTCCCAGAAGCCATTCAGGAATTTTACTCCATCAGACCAGAGGTGCACCTAAAATTTTAGCTGCCGAAAATTCTTGGCCGAAAATGTTTTTATTTTTATTTATTTTTTCATTCGATCGAATGAAAAAAAACAACCGATACTGAAAGGGGTGCCGCCCCTCCCTCCCTCTTCTCCTCGCCACGATCTCTGCGTTTTACAGAGCAGAATTGCCAAGCCGCAGTAACTGTGTCCCGTCTCCTGTGAGACGGCACACTGATCCAATGGTGGGATGTTGAATCCGTGTGACGTGATTACAGGAGGTGGGAAATTGTTATTGTGGCCTGGGCAATTCAAATCCAGCTCCGTGACACACAGAGATCGCCGATGATGCGGGCACAGGTTGGGCTGCATATGACAGGCACTGGTGGGGCTGCTGGGCACTGGTGGGGCTGCATTGATCTTGTGTATCATGTCTGCAGTCTCTGATCATGCCCCGTACTATGTCTGACGTCTCTGACCATCTCCTGTACTATGTCTGCTAGAGGTGCACCGAATGAAATGTTGCTAATACATGTAGCTAATAAGCAGTGTGTTTAAGTTTAGGCAAGAGATTGCAGACATGATATAAGAGATGGTTAGAGACTACAGACTGCATTTTTCTTGACCTTTCTTGCACTAAAGGTGCCAAAAATGGGCAACAATAAATTCATATTAATTTAACTTGATAATATTTAATAAAAATGTTGAACATTAATACACAAATATAAAAAATATATAAATATTTTTTTAAAACCTGTCATTTTCAGTGTCAGTTTTCGGCCTAGTGCATCCTTCATTTTTGGTTTTGGCACCAAAATTTCCATTGGGTACACCCCTACATCAGACATCCTACCCTTCTGCTCGCTATATTACACTCCTAGCATCCATAGTCGTGGTCTTTTCCTTTGAGCTTTTCTCTTCACAGAGATCTTTCAGGATAAACCAGGGCCCTTCCTGCTCGCATTCAAAGCTGGCGTTCAAGAGCATGAAATAATTGCCAAATCCTGTTGCGCTACCATGCCAAACAAGAGAATTGTTGCATGTGCATGTTTTCAATAATCTGGAAAAGTGAAAGCAAGTGGTGGAGAGTGCAATATTCGTGACAGATGTAGATGATGGTTCCATTCTGATCTAATAACACTTTGTTGAGTGCATCCCCAAATGGGGGAGAATATCCCCCCACGTGATGACTATCCCCTGGTGAAAGGAGCACTGGTTAAGAACTGTTGTGATCAGCTACATCTCGTTCCCACCATTATTGTTTCCTATGTGCACTACATATAGAGGTCTTTCAAACGGTGGTTTGAGAGTAGCGCTGCTACATTAGTGTACTGGACTCTGGAACATTTTAAAGAGTTTTTTTTTATTACTGTGTGTTTCATATTGCACTCATGACAGGTGGGGGGGGGGGGGGTGTTGCCTGAGTGTTGGTCCGCTTCATAATCAAAATATATATGTGAGCGCTTCTTCATGCCAGATGCATTGTAATGCATTTTTCAGGGTGATAAAAATTTATGGAAAATCCATTGCTTTTATTAGAGCTTGTTCAAATAAATGATTTGTGTGTGTGTTTTTTTTTTTTTTCTTTTAAAGTCTTGTGTTCTACATTTTGATGTGTAGACATACATTTGGTCATTCAAGTCAGTTTAAATGGGGTCTTTCAGAAACCCCTCCACTATGTGTTCTCATGGGACCAAAGCCTAAACTGTTAACTTGAATTTTCTTTTTGTTCAGCAAGTCTTGTGACCTAGAAAGGTGGAGGCTAAACCAAAGCAATTTCCACTCCTGAAATACACATTATTCTTGTGTAGAGCACATGCATCGATTCCCAACCTAGACTCTGTACATCTGCAGGCATGATCCCAATGGCAGTTGGCATCATTAGTTAGCAACTGCATGCTAGAGAAGAAATCGCTGTGCATACAACATCCATTTATGAACAGCTGCATTTGCTGTGATTTCTAAATGCAGCTATGACCGCATATGTAGAGAGTTGAGGCTTATGCTGGGAGGAGACATTCCTCATATGCCACTTGTATTGAACCTGGGTTGAGGTGTTTGTGAAACCTCTGTAATATCTTTTGATACTCTTTGTTTGGATCATTGCGTAATTTTTCTTAGTCACATGGCACACATACCTTGTAACAACAGAGACACTCTTGTCAATATGAGTGGTAAACATGAGTGTGGGGGCACTGGCATTCTTCTGATATTGCCAACTTCTGCATCTTTTGGTACCATGACCCCTCTTGTAATGTTGCCTCTCTGGTAACATTACGTCAATCCAGGCAGTAGCATTGCACTGGTTATGTCTTACTATATTTTTCAACGGTTGTGGGTAGGCAGGAGGAGATGCTTGAGGTGCCAGGGATTCCTGGCCTACAGTGTTGGAGGCTTCAAATCCTACCCTATACTTTACTATTTTTCATATGCTCATGTAACGCACAAATATAGCGTGACTAGTTCTTCAGTAGGATTTTAAAATAATTTTGCTTTGTAGGAAAGCAAGCCTAATTACACTTTTAATGTTTTCATTTTTGTGTGCAGTGAATAAGGAGCTTGTTGTCCAAGTGGGATTGCTTGAGCCAATACTCGAGCTGCTGGAGTCGGGAGATCCTGCTGTACAGTGTAACTCCTGTGCATGCATCATGACTTTGGCCATCTCTGGTAAGCAATAGTTCTTAGATTTCTTTCAGTGTATTTTACATTGTAATTTTTCTACAACTCTAACCTACCAAAGTGAAAGGTAGCAGGTGGGCAAATGTATAATTGTAGGTTTTGTGCAGATTGCAAGTACTGTGGTGAATCTAATTTTTAATATGTTTTTTATTTTTATTTTTCAGAAACAAATCGAGAAGCAATTGGTATTGCTGGAGGGATCCTTCCTCTTCTGACATTGGCAAAGTCTTATGATCCTAGAGTCCAGCAGAATGCTGTTGGGGCTATTCTGAACTTGACTCGATCAGGTTGTTATATATAGGATTCCTAATGTATGACTGAGGTAGCGCTAGACCCTGTTGGTGGTGAGTGGGTCTGTGGCAGCTCGACTCATGGAGAGTCCTCAAAATGTGGGTTAAGGATGTGAAGGTGGATATGTGAATAGAATGCCTGTCTTGAAAAGTCCAGCCAGTTGAACAATGATTACTTATTTGACATAAAACCTAGCCAATGGAATTTGGGCTCCCCAATTCTTCATGGCTTTGGTAGTTTGAGATTTGTTGGTCAATGCAGTCTGTGTCCTATATGATGATGATGACTGCTCTGGAGTGCTGTGTGTGCCACTGCACACACAGCAGACACTCCAGAACAGCAGGGGTAGATGTGCAGGAAGTAGGAGATACGACCTAGGTTGAGTTTTTGTTTACATCCAAGATAAGCACCTGGTTAAAGCAATCCCTAAATTACCTGTGTAGCTATGGGCACTGTGGAGTAGTTTATCCAAATTTAACAGCAAATGTATTTATATAACGGTAACCCCCTACCTTAGCAGAGTAAGCTGAGCTGCAGGGAGAATGGACTAGAACTAAAATGTTGTACTTCTATGATATTTCAGGATCCTATGATATCTTAGGATCTGCAGCTACAGAGATCACCAAGATTGTTTAAATGCTCACTTACTACTAAGTTACGTTTTATGTAAATATTTTGTCCGTAGATTGGCTACAGGTTCACTTTAGAATGAAAACTGTAAAGATCAGATATAATGTTAGAGAAAAAAAATGGTAGAAAGATGAATAGTAGTTGGATTGAATGTCTCGTATTTGTGCAAGAAACAGTTGAAAGATGGTAGTTAAATATCTTGTCTTTAAACTTCTCATTAAAAATGGAGCAAATAAGCCACTCCTGTGTGTATGTGTATTGCTTTAAAGCAAAGCTACTTCACATAATTCATTTTTATAACATGCTGTTGCTGAATCTTCTTAAAATATTGTTTGCCTAGATTAATGTGTATTTTTTTTTTTAAATGTCATTGTAGAGCGCATTAAAAGTATATTGTGTCGAGAAGGAGCTCTTCCAGTCCTGACTCTGCTTCTGCAGTCAGCTGATTCAGAAATCCAGGTATGAAATGGTGTCGGTTGCCACAGTCTCTATGAATAGCTGGATTGTTGGTATTTTCAAAGAAACCACATGACTGTTAGAATCTTACCCTTTGTTACATGAAGGTTAAAGTATCAATCAGCTGATGCTTTGTGACCCCACTCCGGTCAGAAAATTTAGACTTTGCCTTTCTGCAAACATTTTTATTTTTTACTTAACAATAAGGAGCAGTGAGAGAGAGTGAGTCCCTGAGTTACAAACATCTGACTTGTATACAGCACGTACTTACAAAAGGAAGTGAGAGGAAATCTACCCCTAGGAAGGGAAATGCACTCCTGTACGACTTATCAAGGGGGGGGGGGGGGGAGGTGTCTCCACTGAAGCTTTATCACCAATCTGTGTTTCCAAGATTACCCAAAATGTTTAAAATCCAATTGTCGCTGGGACAGAAAGTCAGGTGAAATCTTCTGATCAGGAGCACAGACCGCAAAACAAATGTTACAGGGGTGTAAACCCTTCTTCCCTATGCTATCCAAAAAACATAAAATATATTTTAGGCTGGAGTTGGTGTTCCAACATGCATACAAATTTAACTTGATGCAGAGTTCCACCCGCATTAAAGACTTTTGCACCATCTAATCAATGTTTGCATGGTAAAAACGTATTGGCAATTATTTTTATGTGTGTGTGTTTGTTTTTTTGATTTACCTTGTTTTCTATGGTATAATTTTTCTCTTTCTGTATACCTTCCTACGGCAAGGTACGTCACTTCCAGCCAGGCTAATGGCTTTGCACAGGGAATGACGCGATGTAAGGTGTCAATAAGAGCCATCTTTTAAAGTGTTGTTATTATTTTAAATATATAAAAAAAAAAAAATGTGCGCCGTCCTTTATGCTCATGCATGAGAACAGGAAGGGCATGCTGGGTAGCACCTTATCCAAAAAAAGGCTGAAACTCTGCCTTTAGAACAAGCCTACAGAACATAATGAAAGTTTGGTAGCTGGACCAGGTGGCTACTTTACAGATCTGGATAGGGGAAGGTGTGTGTTTTTTTTTTATTTAAGCATTCTTTCCTTTTGTTGGGCCCAGAAAACTGTACAAAAAGACTAGAGGAAGATCGCCAATTCTCTACTTCTTCTTTATCATGTCTGAGCTCATTACAAAGACAGAATGATTAATTTCTTCTGAACGGTGTAAGTCCAAAGCCACTTTAGGCAGGAAAGCGGGATCCAAGGTTAGGACTATTTTGTCAGGCAAGATGATACAATAAGGCTTGGCTATTGAAAGCACCTGGAGCTCACCTTATCTAGCTGAAACTAAAGCTACCAGGAGCGCTGTTTTCAGACTAAGTAGCCTGGTAGAAGACTCTTCAAAAGGTTCTTTACAGAAGCTTTTTAGAGCAATTGAGAGATCCCAGGAAGGAAATCTGGCGACTTTTGGCTTAGCCTTGCAAACTATAGCTGTAAAAAAACTTTGAGTGTTCTGCCAAACGCATATCCAGAAAGTTAGAAAGGGCTGCTACATGTACTTTTAACGTGCTAGGGACCAGATTGAGGTCTGCCCCGATTGTTGGAAGTCCAGTACTAGCGGTGTCTTGTCACATTTGGCTCCCCATCACAGATTTCTCCGGAAGTGACGTTCCGTCGCCGCCATCTTTCTACACCCCACACTCCTGCACAGTAATGATGGAGTGTGAAGGGGGCAAGCAGACATCTTGCTACACCTACCGGAGTTTTAGATTTCACAGTTATTTTCAACACAAAACGGAGCTTATACGCTTAAATACAGTATTTGGAAATCCAACGGACTGTTTAGATGTTAAACTTTAATGCCGCGTACACACGGTCATTTTTTTGCGATGAAATGAAATGACATTTTTAAAAACGTCATTTAAAATGATCGTGTGTGGGCGTCGCATCGTTTTCCGTCTTCTGAAGAACGACAACATTTTTTTTTCGAACATGCTTCAATTTTTTATGTCGTTTTTCAAAATGTCGTTTTTTGTGTTGTAAAAAATGATCATGTGTGGGCAAAAACTACGTTTTAAACCCGCACATGCCCAGAAGCAAGTTATGAGATGGGAGGTAAAACTACCATTCATAATGGAGTAAGCACATTCATCACGCTGTAACAGACAAAAAAGCATGAATCGTCTTTTACTAACAGGTAACCAGCTAAAAGCAGCCTCAAGGCGAATAGAACTTCCCCTTTAGAGTGCCCTCGCTTTGTTCATCATTTTTCAAAAACGATGGTGTGTGGGCAACATCATTTTTAATGACGAAGTTGGAAAAACGTTTTTTTTTCATGATAAAAAATGCAATTTTTTTTTCGTGCCGAAAAGTGATCGTGTGTACGGGGCATAAAAGTAGCAGCAAACCTGCTGACCTTACATGGTTGCTAATGTGACAGAACACCTCTGATTTTCACATTTAACATGTAAACAGTCTGTCGCATTTCCAAATACTGTATAAGCTCCGTTTTGTGTTGAAAATAACTGTGAAATCTAAAACTCCGGTGGGTATAATAAGATGTCCGCTTGCCCCCTTCACACGCTATCATTACTGTGTGGGGTGTAGCAAGATTGCGGCAACGGAACGTCACTTCTGGAGCAATTTGTGATGGGAAGCCGAATGTGACAAGACACTGGCATAATGGGACCAGATATTCTATCATTATCTGTTTGCCAACTGCAGAATCTTTTCCACACTTTGTTGTAGTTCGTGGTGTGCTCTCCATCCCCACGCACTTGCGTCTGTAATTACTACAACCGGTTTTGGCTGAGACCATAGCCGGCCTATTGATAGGTTTTCTGCGTCTAGCCACCATCTTAATGATTTTTTTCACTGATTGAGGGACTTCTACCTGTCCGTTCCAAACTAAGAGCATGACATTTTGGACTCAGGCCTAAAACTCATCAGGTATTTTATTGAGGATTCTTTCTGTTAAAGAGCTGATATTGCCGACATTAGTTAGGATTTTCTCCTCTGTGAGAAATTTTGTTCACTGTAGAATCTATCACATAGCCTAGGAAAGTCAGTTTCTTTGACATTCCCTGTAGCTAGTATGCCTACCTGTTCCCTCCTGTACTTAAACCACCAACCCTCATATCCCCTCCTTGGTACCTACCTCTCTACTTCCAGCTGTAACTTGTCCAGCTTGCACAGTTTGTCCCCTCACCTCCAGAAGAAGAAACTTGGCTGCACACTTTTTCAAAGTAGTGGTTATGGAAATGGCTTGGTGGGTCCTATTGGGCCCCCTAGGGGTGTAGCCTTGTTTCAATGACAATCTGTAGCACTGTGCTACTATTGCACACAGTGCCTGTGTACAAGGCATGACTGTTCGAAGGGTCAGTAGCAGGTTAAGAAATGTTTAAATCTGGTTAACTTAACTGTAAGCCATGAATGTAGAAGAGAATGCTGGCAGTACGTTTTTTCCATGCAGTTGATTCAGTCAAACAGAACATTTAATCTAGTCTAGAAAATATACTTATTTATTATTTTCCACTATTTGTTTTACTTGTGACCAATTTCATTGCATGAACCCCAAGGTTAGAATGAGTGAATGGGATGGAAAATTCCCTTAACTATTGTTTTAAAATTCTTTTGTTTCAGTATTGTATGACTTGGTTGCAATGTAAAGGAAGCACATTTTCTGGTCAAACAAGCTTAAGCCGGATACACACTGTGTTGTATATTTTCTGAGAGCACTGATCGGAAGTCGGTCGGATGCCGGTTTTCAAGCATGCATGTACGACGGAACAGAAGCCGGCCATTTGGACAGACTGACATACACATGGGCAGAATGTTGGCTCATTTATTTTTATTTTTTTAACCAGCAAATGTCCCCCGACATTCTTCCCATGTGTACGGGGCTTTAGGGTGATTTGTTTTCACAGCTTTAGTCAACGCCTTCAAAGTGAATTCTTGCGGACACTTTTTATTAGTGAGTGAAAAACGTATATAGCGCTGCACATGCGGACTGAATCGCCTCTGGGCGCTTGTTGACCATTTCTCCTTTGACCTCAAAAGAGATGGGTTTTGATCTTTCTCCTAAAGGCCAAGTGGTTCTCCTCCAACCGAATGGAGGTTGGTAAAGTGTTCCAAAGTCGAGGGCCCAGGACAGCAAATCTTCTTTCTCCTTTGGACTTGTATCTGGTTTTGGGGATTTGGAGTAGATTTTGGTTAGAGGATCGCAGAACGCGATTGGGGTTGTAAGCCTTTAGTTTTTCGCATAGATTTTTGGGGGCATTTCCCAAAATACATTTATGCGTCGGACAAAGCGCTTTGAAAGTAATTTGGTCTTTCACTGGCAGCCAGTGAAGGCTTCTCAGTGAGGGTGAGATTGATTCCCAAGGTTTTTTCCCAGTCACAAGTCGCGCGGCAGTATTCTGAACGACCTGCAGGCGAGTGATTTGGTACTTTGGGAGTCCGAGGTACAGGGAATTTGCATAGTCAAGTCTGGAGTTAACAATTGTTCCCACCACGACTGCCATGTCCTCTTTGGGAATAAATGGAATAAGTCTGCGTAGTAGGCGCAGCAGATGGTGCGATCCGCTGACTACTGACCCTATTTGTGCATCCATTGTCATGTAGGTGTCAAAGATGACCCCGAGACTTTTGACTTTGGTGCTAGGGGTGATGATTTTGCCCAGAATGGGCGGAGGTGTCCAGGTTGTTGCCGGTTGATTCTTTCGATTGGTGTGAAACAGGAGAAGTTCTGTTTTCGACCCGATGAGTTTAAGATAACTCTTTGTCATCCAGTTCTCTATCAAAGAGAGGCATTTCTCTAGAGCGGGATGATGATGATCCTTTGTGTTGCCGATGTGAAAGTACAATTGTGTGTCATCCGCATAAGAGTGATGTAGTATTTTTGATAATAGATTGAGTAGCCATTCACATGAAAAGACAATGCTTATACCTACCATTAGAGGAAATACTGTCTTGTAATCATTAATAAAAATGGGAATTTAGAAGACATGTAAGGGCAGAATGACTTAAAATGTGCAGTATTAAACCCAGAAGAGAACATTTTATTATCTTGCGGGTATTACTGGGAATGCAAATTTTTCAATTTTGCTTGTCCTTTTACCCAAACTGTCAAACCATCAAATGACTGGTGTCATAACTGATCACATGTGCCGCATCATGGCAGTTGCAAATCAAACAGAGGCTAAGATGGCAGCTTTTTTGTCTGAAAAGAATAGGAGGGTTTAGTTTGGCTTTAAAGCAGAAATAAAGAGATCCTTGCTTGCCTCTCCTCCAATGGTTCCTGTCCCTCACCAGCATCTTCTATGTGCCGGTCTTTGGCCATCTTCATTGGATGGCGCAGGGTGACATCACTTATGTGCAGGAGCCACCCATCCAGGCACACAGAGATCAGCCCGGCTATGTAAGCTGGGCTGCATATGTGCTGTCATAAGCAAGACGTTGTTTTCCCTTTAACTTATTGCGTTAGCATTCTGTCATCCACTTTACTCCCCACTACACTCTTCACCTAGACCAGAATTTTACCAAGGGCTCCCTAAAGCCTTGTGTATTTAATGAAAAGTCCAGACTGTATTCCTGAGATTTTTCTGCGTCCTTTTTTATACTTTCATATCTACCCAACAGCTCTGTAGGAAGTTTTTATCTTACTTTTACAAGAAAATGATCAAAGTTCATCTGCCTTCAAAACTGTCAGAGAAATATGCAGCCAATGATTGCTGCCATGATTCTCATAAATGATATGACCACCAGGCAATTACCATTATTTTGCTTCAACATGAGTTAAATGACCCAAACATACAGGTTTGGCATTATGTCTTCACTGGCTGTATATTTGACCCAGACAGACACATTGGAATTGATTTTACTCAAATTGCAGAGTGCAAAATTTGGTGCAGCTCTGCATAGAAACCAATCGGCTTCCAGTTTTTTGTTTTGTTAAAACTTAAAGCTGTTCCTGCTGCTTCTTGCAGGAGGCTGCCAGTTTGTTGAAGCCCTGAGCGCAGCAGTTAACCGTTTCCAGGCCAGCCGCCGCAGTTATACTGTGTCAGGTTGGCTCCCCTGCACGAGCCGTCGTAGCAGTATGTCGTCTCTTTAAGACGCCTCAGACAAAGTATGAACACCTCTCGGTCTCTCTCTCGTTACTAGTAAAAAAAATAAACTAAAAATTACATAAATCTATCCCCTGTTTTGTAGACGCTATAACTTTTATGCAAACCAATCAATATACACTTATTAAGATATCATTTTTTTACCACAAATCTGTAGAAGATAACATATCGACCTAAACTGAAGACTTTTTTTTCTTTTTTTTTAAATGTTGCATATTTATTATAGCAAAAAGTATAAGATAGTGTGTGTGTGTGTGTGTGGTGGTTTTGTGTTTTTAAAAAAGAGAAAAAAAATTGTTGCTCTTTTGTTTATAGCTAAAAAAAATAATACCGCAGATGTGATCAAATGCCACCAAAAGAAAGCTCTGTGTGGGGGATGCAAATTTTGACTGGGTACAACGTAGCACTACTGCGCAATTGTCCGTTCAAGCGACGCAGTGCCATATCATAAAAAATGGCCTGGTCAGGAAGGGGGTATATTCTTCTGGGGCTGAAGTGGTTAAAGGAGAACTAAACCCTCCTATCCTTTTGAGCCGAGGAAGCTGCCATCTGTTTGATCTGTAACTGCCATGGTGCTGCACATATGATCAGTTATGAAGACCGGGTCATTTGATAGTTTGACAGTTTGTTTGAAGACACAAGCAAATGTAACAGCATTCCTGGCATGCTGGGAATGCAGCTATTTTTTTTTATTTTTTTATACCTAGCAGTTTAGTACCGTTTTCATCTTTTAGGTTGTCGGCAAATCAGCATCTACAAATTTGGCACAGTGCTGAAAAATAGAGCGCAACTGAGCATGTGCAGAGCAGGGTAAAACCGTGTATTACTGGATTTTATACAGTATAGGCACTTATTTTTAATGTTTTACATCGATATACCTGCAAAAGGGGCCAGCCTGAAGTGATCTAGAAGGACTAAATTTTTGGACCAAAGTTCCTCTTTAATTGAAGCTGAACTTAGAAGCTGACTGGATACCATGCACAGCTGCACCAGATTTTGCACTCTAGTTTTAGTAAATCCTTTCCATAGGTTCAGTTTTGAATACACAGGAGTTGATTTTACTAAAGGCAAACAAACTGCAGTTGCTCCAGAGCTTAGTAAAGGAGGATATGCTTCACTTTGTAAAGAAAACACAATCATGTGCAAGGGAAAAAATTAAAAATTGTGTTTTTGCTTGCACATGATTGGATGATGGTAGTCGGGAGAGCTTCTGCTCATTTTGCAAAGCTCTGGAGCAACTGTACTTGCACAGAGCAACTGCACTTTGCTAAGTGCAAAGTCTATTTGCCTTTTAATAAATCAACCCCTCAGTTCTCAGTATGACAGCCCGTAACCTATACTATTCAAAAGGTGTTCAGCATTGGAAGCAATGATGTCCTGAGGAAGACAGGCTTGTGCCTTGTTCAAATAAACCTTATCGCTAAGTTTTCACCTTTCAAGTCCCATAAATGGCACCCCCACTTTAGGATTTATAAGCATTTCATGCTTTGCTGAGCAAATGGTCAATTTTCTCTCATATGTGTGTAGTGGCAATCACTGGATTAAACAGTATTGGAAGCATATATACTTTCATGACTGGTTTCTTTTGAATGCTGCATTCAGATACTGTATACGCAACAGCTAATGGCTGATACCAGTGGCTCCTGCTGCTGTGAGACAATGAGGCGAGGGAGAGTCACTGCTCTCATGCACATTACTGGATTGAGATGGGACTCCTGTGAGTATTGGGGGGGGGGGGGAGGAGGAGGAGCTGAACCCAGAAGGGTTTTTTTTTTTTTTTTTTTATCTTAATGCTTTAAGATAAAAAAAAAATCTGCCTTTAGATCCACTTTAAGGGAATTACCACCAGCAAACTGTTGTGGCCATTTTGAATTTCCTTGAATGTGTATTTTACATTATGCCCCACAGTTCAACTTATGATTGTAATTCTTTTGTTCTTTATTGTTAAAAATGTGTTTTTATATTGTGTCCCACTGTAATGTTCAATGGCTTATTATAGTGTTCTTAAAATAATTGGTGGTTTCTTTTATTTTATGCTGTATAAATAGAGCTAATTATATCCTCAAAGATGGGATGTTTGTGAGACATGTATTTATTGCCAATTGGTGTTACGACCTATTAAAGGATAATATCACTTTCTTTTGTTTTATCTTTTTTTGCAGTACTATAGCTGTGCCTCATTGGGTAACATTGCTGCTAATCCAGAGCATCATAAAGCCATGCTAGCCATTGGTGACAAATTCCTACTCCGGATGCTGGTGTCTCTGATGTCTTCCTCTGTGCAGAAGGTGATGCAGATTATTTACAACCTTCTAAGTAAACTTGTGGGGATGGAACTATGGGAGCTGCCTTCCCTGATGCCCGGGTGTCTTCTTGTCTATACAGCATTTTTTAAACAGTCTAAAAATGAGGGAATGCTGCATGTCTTGCAGGGATATACTGAATACGACATACGGTACTTTAACTTTTCTGTTTGCACAGAGGAGTGGTTGAACTCTGCATGATCATAAACGGCAAATCAGTTCTGTGGTATAAACTTGTCAATTTTTTTGTTTGTTTTAACCAGGTCTCAAGTCAGGCGTGTCTTTGTTTAAATAACCTAGCTTCAAGTGGTAAGGCATTTCTTTATTGCTTTTTTTTTTTTTACTAATAATTAAACTTTTTGTGTTTTTATATAACATGTACAAGGGAGTGTTAGTGTTTCATATGCTGTGGTTTAAAGTGAAATGTACAGTGTTTTCTATATTTTTATTTAATATGTTCAAGGTAAAAAAAATCATTGAACCTTTTTTTTTTATTGTCTGTCCGGTAAAGCAGTGTACATTTTTAAATAAAATATTCCATTCAACTGACATTTTCTTAAGGAAACCTGTATAAAATATTTTTTCTAAACTATCTTTCCCTAACCAGCTTTTGAAAATTCTAGTTGCTTGTCTGTCTTTTATGTCAGTACTGGGTCATTAGCAACTAGAATTTTCAAAAGGCAAATTTAGCAACGGCAGCCTACATATTGTCCTCACTACGGTTTCCTTTAGGTGTGACGGACCGGGTTTAAAGGATATCTAGTATCTTTTAAATTCTTTTATTCTCTTGTGTCTCTGAGCCATAGATTAGACAGCATTGGCTTGTATGAGTAATATGTGACAGATTAAAAAATGTATATTCATTCTTATTTTAAGAATAATGTCTGACATGACTGCCTTCTTTCATTTTACTAAAGACTTTGTTTTTTTTCCTTTTGTTTTAAGGGGAGGTTCAAACTCACCTCCTAGCTATGGACATCATGCCTCTCGTCCTTTACTTGCTCAACTCTAGCAGTAGAGATGTCCGGCAAGCTTCCATTACTCTTCTCTGCACCATGTCTCATTCACCTGGAATCATGGTAACCATGTGACTTAAGCTTTGTTGCATTTTGTCCCATTTTGTTACATGCCTGTGTTGACGTGAACTTCTTTTTATGACATCAGGTGTACTCTTTACAATTGATAAACCTCATTATGTGTTGATAAAACGTAAAAAGAAATCCAATTACAAGAGTCGGTTTATATTACACTTGTTTAAACATAATACTAGATGATCGAATAATTAAAAATCTGCACCTCCAGATATCTAACTGGTTGGTTGATTCTGTGATTTCTCCTATAATGCCGCCCAAATATGCTGTGGTAGTGTTGTGTTGGGTTGCCAGATTTGTTTAGTTGGTCATCAAGTATCGTTAATTGTTCCTTTTATTGTGGTACCATGGATCCTATTTTTCACTTCACTGTGGCTTTCAAAAAAAAAAAAAAACATTTCCCATCCCATTACAACTCCAACACTAGTGTTTAACGTTGACAAAAAAACAGGATGCATTTATGTTGCTTACTACATTCTAGGCGTGTCTGTGCATTTTACCAGATAGCGATTCATCAGACTAGTCCCTTTTCCAGCCTGTGTTTATCCTGTTTTGGTAATCATGTGCCCACTGTAGCTTCAGCTTTTTACTCTTGGCTGACAGACATGATGCCTTTACTTAATGGTTTGGGGTCCATTATATTCAGGTATGCCCTTTCGCCCGTCAGAGTTGTAAAGAATGTTTGTTTATTTATTTATTTAAATCTATCATTTTTATTTTCTACTGGGAATGTCACATATATTCTCTTGCTGGATCCTGTTTGTGGTTGGCAGTTTCTCGGCCTTTTACATACATGCTTTGCACACAATGAATGATGTCATCCTGTGCAGTACACTGAAATTCAAACATTGAAGTTGCCCACACAGGCTTTTGAATACTCACAGCAATAAGTAAGAGCAACATCACCATAGTCAGAATTGCCCACATCAAAGCAGTTTTTTTGTTGTTTGTTTTTCTCATGTAATTTTTGTCTTTTTTTCTATGATGGCCTGACCACGTTACCTCCTTCTAACATTCTTTTGGGACATCTCCTCCTCTTCACCCTTGCTCCACTCCCATGCCATATTGGTCACTACATTGTTGTCATTGCCTGACTTGGGTCCTAGGAAATAGTGGTGCTGATGGCTGATCTTTACCCCTCTCTTAGATATACCATGGGTGTTCTTACTTTTTAATTGTTGGGAGCAAAAATATAGAAAATACTGAAAGCATGTTTTCTGCAGAATAAAGCAATATTTGGGGGCCAATAAATCCAAAGCCCTCTCACCCAGAAAACGTAGACGAACATAGATGATTAAACTTATGTTGATTTTGACCTTTGAATCAGGGGTCCTGAGAGAATGAACAAACCATAAAGCCTGATCAAAGGTTTTTAAACTGTATTGTATTGTTTTATAAAATGTTTTATTGGTGACAAGTGCACATCAAAGAGTATTGTGTCAGGATAAAACATAAATTGTGAGATTAAAATGAACTGCTTGGGTGTAGTTTTTAATTGTCATAATAAATGCAGTTTAAGCTTTGATCTGCAGAGTTTGGCAAGCTTTTTATCAGTTTATTTTTTAGGAAAATATGTTGTCTGCTTTATACTGTCAGAACACATTCATTATTGGGTTTTTATTTTCAGGATGTGTTGTGCGAAGAAATGCTTCAGCATTTAGCCATGTTGATGCAGACGGAGAGGGCAAACCCTGTGGTTGTGATCCATGCGGCTTGCACAATCCAGAATCTGTGCCAAGCAGAAAACATCGAGGTACCTATATCTGCTTAGAAATGCTAAAGTCACAGGGTGATTCACATAGGAGCATTTTCTATGTTGGTCAAAAGGACTTTTCTGTAAAAAATGAAGGGCCCTTGTGGACCTGTTCATTCTGGTACATTGCATTAACGTTTTGTTATGACAACCCATTCAAATGAATAGGCTGCTAATGCACTAGAATGGACCAACCATTTACCATAAACAGTTTTTCTGACACCGCACACCACAATGTACTCCAGTGCCTGGAGATAGATTTAGAACTCAAGCATGTGTATAAATCGGCAGTTTACTTCCTATATATTCCAGTACCTCCTACAAAGCATAAGGAGCGACGCAATTTTCTTTATGGGCACTTTCACTCTGGAGGGGGGGGGGGGGTTGGGCATGGCACCGGTGGTAAATCCGTTTTTTTTTTTTTTTAATCAGCGCTTTACTGTAGTTTTAGCTGCACTTTTGGCTACTAGGGGGGCACTTTTAACCCCAGCTAGCAGCTAATGAAGAGGTTAATAGCGCCAAAGCACTTTGCAGGTGCGTTGGTGGCACTGCCCATTGATTTCAATGGGCAGGACGTTTTAGGAGCGGTGTATACACCGTTCCTAAACCGCCCCAAAGATGCTGCTTGCAGGACTTTTACTCCAGTGTGAAAGCACTCAGGCTTTCACACCGGAATGACAGGAGAGGTGCTTTACAGATGCAATTTTTAGCGCTAAAACACCTGTAAAGCACCTCAGTGTAAAAGCCCTAGAACTATCAAAAACAATATAATACAAGGTCAAAACTAAACCACATTCAATTGTATCCAATTAGGCAGGCGCTTGCACTACAATTTAAGGTAGATCTAAAGGAAAATTGTACAGGAGAATTGAACGTGTATGGCCAGACTAAATCTGAGTTTTGTGGAATTCACTTCAGCTCCTCACTTGTGCTCAGACACCTGCAAATTGTTAAATATCTGCACACCCAACTGTCCATATAGCAATTCATTAATTGAGAGCATGCTTACTTTGGAGATGACCTCATCTTTTACTACCTCCCGACTTCCTTATTGTAAAAAATGTCTAAAGAGGGGCGTGGCCTGGACATGGCTGAGTGAAGCTGCTTTTCTCTTGAGCTCCCGGCCTTGTCCTCCCCTATACCGGCTAAAACGCAGAAAAGTCGGCATGCAATCAACCAAAAAACGCAGCACTAAAGCCAGCAACCGGGTGACCAGATCCAATACACCGGCGAGAGATTTACATCGGTATTTCAAACCGCAGCAGCAGGCCTCACCTGGAGCCAGAGCGACGACACCACGAGGCACAGCTCGAGCTGCACTGGCCGCCGCACGGGAGAACGACGAGTGGGCCCTGTACCCCACTGACCCAGATCTTCCAGCCGGTCCGAGGGTGGTAACGAGCCCCCCAGACTTACCTATGGATTCCCCATCCTCTTCCCCGGGAGGATCCTCGGCGGAGCGGGAGATTAGGGCCCTGCTACAGGCCCTACCCACGCGGTCTGACATAGAGGCCCTGATTCTGAAGCTGGAGGAAACTCACCGGCGAGACTTCCAGGAGGTCAGAGCGGAGGTGTCATCCCTGACGGAGAGGGTAACGTCGGGCGAAGCATCACTCTCGACCCTTGAACAGAGGGTCTCGGGCCTAGAGCGGGCGAGAGACCACCATAGAGATGCGGCGATAGCCCTGCAGCTCCATCTGGAAGATGTGGAGGACCGGAGCCGCCGCAACAATCTGCGGCTCCGTGGAATACCCGAGACGGTCGGTGCAGAGGACCTAGACGGGAGACTGCAGGAGCTGTTCCGCGAGGTGCTGGAGGAACCGCTGGCCACAGTGGAAATCGACAGAGCGCATCGCGCCATGGGCCCTAGGGCGGAAGACCAGGATAGGCCCCGCGACGTGATTTGTAGGCTGCTGAGGTATGCCCAGAAGGATCGCATAGTCCGAGGAGCATGGGAGCACGGAGCGGTGTCAGTGGACGGAGCCCCGGTTACGATCCTGCCAGACCTTTCCAGGGCAACACTTCGCCGCAGAGCTATGCTGAAGCCGGTGTTGGAACTCGCCAAACAGTTGGGATTTACCTACAGATGGGGATACCCGCTCGCGGTAACATTCAGGAAGGATGGATCGGCCTACACGCTTCAATCCCCTGCGGACTTGCCTGGCTTATTCCGGTTCCTGGGAGCGGGACCGGTGCCGATACCGGATTGGCTGCAGATCCTGCCACGTGCACCAGGACGATCCGGACCCTCCAGCTACAGAGTGGCAGCACAACCTCGACAGAGAAGACAAGGCGGACGACGACAACGGGCACCATCGGGAGACGCTCAACAAGGGTGACGTAAGTAGGCCTTGAGCCACAGCCCGCCGTTCGCTTACCGCCCACAAGCCCCCGTACATAAGACACACTACCCCTGACTCTTCCAGGAGACGCCTGAACCTCCCCCCTATGTACATATTGGCAGTATAGCCCGTTGTGCCACCTGGCTGTAGAGCCCCCCCTCTTTCTTTTTCGAGATTACATGGCGTCATTGCGCCGATCGGATGGCAGGGGTCAGAGACCATCCCCTGGCACGGCACACACCAGGCTTACCCCCCACCAGGTGACCGCATCCGATACGAGATGGAGGGAGGGGGGTGGAGGTTGGCAACTACCCTTGTTGAGGCCTTCAGTGAGCCCAGACTTCACCGCACCACGGCCCACCTGACAAAAACATAGCCTGCAGTAGTGAACAGATCCCGCGCTGTGGGGAAGCAACGGAAGGAACCAGTACGTGGTGGGGATGTTACCCCCCCCGAGGCATACCCCTGGGGATAACGTGGTACACTACTACCAGATGAGGAGGGGAAACGGATGTCATTGTGAATACTGCCGTGGAGGTGCCCCCCCCCCAGCCCCACAGGATTACAGTCGCTCTGGGTCACCCCCGTGTTAACGGGGGAGTAACGAGCGGCTTCATACGAGATCACAAAAACCAAAGCACTCTGAGGCTTCAGAGACTGGGGTCTGGACTCTGAGCTGGGAGGAGAAGGGAGGGCTAGGGCACTCTATGCAGAGGCTGTGCGATGACGATGAAGGACACAGATGGGGGGTTACTTACATGGCAATTGCTATACAGGATGGTGTGCAAATATGGGAGACGGTGGTACAGGGGGGCGGGAAGGGTGGGGGGTGGATGGCGAGGCTGCCTGTCTTAACGCTATCACCCACCAAGTATGTTGGAGACCCTGTGGCGATTTGTTCCGGTCCCTCCTCTGGCAGGGGGGAGCTCGTTGGCCCCCCTTGTTGGGGGACAGGCTGGTATATTACATAAGTTCTGAGTTGATAAGAGTTTTGCGGCCCTGTGCCTACTTATTTTGTTGTTTTACCTCATTGAAGATGCCTTACTATAGTTGATAAGCTTACCCGAACAAGTGTATTATATTTGATTGCATCGCAGACTCATGACCCGACAGCATCAACAGCCGGGGGACGGGGGGGGGCGGGGACCAGGGGGCTCGCTTTACTGGTCCTGTCTACCCACCTACCCACCTAGGCCTGCGCTCAATTCCCAGTGTTACACTGGGGAGTGCTTTTAGCTGTTTGAGCTAATTTATCTTAGTTTCTCCGGCCACACGCTCTTGTGTAGGCCTCCTAACCTTGACCTCTCTCTATCCTCACCCACCCTCAACTCCCTTGCTACCCTAACCATCCCAATCCCACGCGGACGCGTGAGCTGACCCCCCCCCCCTCCCCACACACCTGGGGGCCTACCCCACACTGACTCGCGGTCATGGACAGCCTGACGGTGGTTTCGCTAAACGCAAAGGGCTTAAACATCCCGGAAAAGAGGAGAATGCTCCTACACGATATGCGACGCCTGGGGGCAGACGTGATTATGATACAAGAAACACACTTTAGGGAAGGAAATCTACCCCTTTTGAAAAATAGACAGTACCCCACGGTCTACCACTCCACCTATGCGAAAGCAAAGTCACGAGGGGTCTCTATACTAATATCAGCCAGGGTTCCATGGCACCATGGGGAAACAGTGTTGGACACGGAAGGACGATACGTATTTCTGAAGGGCAAAGTTGGTCAAACGCAAGTAACCCTTGCGAACCTGTATGCCCCAAATGACCATCAGGACTCCTTCATAACCAGACACCTAAACAAACTACTACGATTCGCGGAGGGCCAGTTGATTGTAGGGGGGGACCTCAACATTCCCTTGATCCCAACAGAGGACACATCGACGGGCACCTCCTCTAGCTCCAGGGAAACTCGGAAACGTATACACGCAGCGCTGCATTCGGCCCACCTAGTGGACGCTTGGCGTCTTTTTCATCCTGGAGAGAGGGACTACACCTTCTACTCCAGGCCCCACGGATCCTACTCGCGAATCGACTACCTTTTCGTACCACATAGACAGCTAGACGCGATTAAGGAGGTAGAGATTGGATCAATCACTTGGTCAGACCATGCCCCAATCAAGCTGGTGTATGCCTTGACAGGTTCCCAATCAACCCAGAGACGGTCTTGGCGACTCAATGAGAGCCTACTACAAGACTCGGACACCATGACCGAAGTGATCAGGGAAATGGGACATTATTTTGAAACCAACGACACTCCAGACAGTAATGTAGGGGTGGTATGGGAGGCTCACAAGGCGGTCGTGCGAGGTCTCCTTATTAAACATGGCACTAGATTGAAGAAACAGAGGACTGAACAGCTAGACGCACTGCTAGTTAAACTACAGTTACTGGAAACCCAACACAAGCAGACCCTGACGCCCCAAGTGGGAACAGACCTAGACACCACCCGCCAGCAGATCACTGACTTGCTACATTACAAGGCCAAAGCAGCAATACAAATTTGTAGACGAAATGTCTATGAGTCAGGGAATAAATGCGGAAGGATGCTAGCCCAAACGATCCGCGCGCAAAACGTGGCATCGTACATCCCGCACATAGTCACACGGGAGGGGAAGAAGATCTCAATACCACAACAGATCTCACAAGAATTTAAATCCTTCTACTCAAACCTGTACAACCTTCCCTCCACGCCTACGGACACTGACCCGGACCTGACATCTACATACCTAGAAGCCTCTTGCATGCCGACACTAACGACAGACATGAGAGAGACTCTGGAGGAACCAATCACTCTTTCAGAGATCCAAGCAGCTCTGAAATCCGCCAAGCCGGGCAAAGCCCCTGGCCCGGACGGCCTTACCACCGCGTATTATAAATCCCTACTCCCGACACTGGGAAACCGGTTAGTGAGTCTATTCAATAAGGTGGGTTTAGAGGGTGCGTTTCATACAAATACCCTGCAGGCGCAGATAGCGGTAATATATAAAGAAGGGAAGGACCCAGGCCAATGCGGCAGCTATCGCCCCATCTCGCTGCTAAATACCGACGTGAAACTGTTTACAAAAATAATCGCTACCAGATTCCAGCGGTATCTCCCTGGCCTCATACATCTGGACCAAGTGGGCTTTGTCCCAACCAGAGAGGCCAGGGATAATACAACCAAGGTGCTGAACCTGCTACATGTTGCCAATAAGACTAAGGAGCCATGTGTCTTTGTGGGAACGGACGCCGAAAAGGCGTTTGATAGGGTGAATTGGCAATTCATGTTTCAGACCCTGAGACATGTAGGGGTGGGGCGGAGGATGCTTAGCTGGATAACAGCGGCATACACAAACCCGACGGCCAGGGTGAAGGCGAACAGCACTCTGTCTGATGCGTTCCCGATCACCAATGGAACCAGGCAGGGCTGCCCACTATCGCCTCTCTTGTTCGCATTGACCCTGGAACCCTTCCTACAACACGTGAGACAAAACCCGAACATTACTGGGATAAAGGTGGGGGAGGGTCATTACAAAATCTCGGCTTACGCCGACGATATGCTGTTCTCCCTGACCAATCCGGCGGTGTCCCTACCGAATCTGATGCAGGAATTTGACTCATACGGCAAATTAGCTAACTTGAAAATCAATTTGACAAAGTCCGAGGCGATGGGAGTGGGAGTCCCCCAACAGCAGCTGACGCGACTTAAACGTGACTTTAAACTAAAATGGACAGACGTGGCACTGACATACTTGGGGACGCGCATCTCACCAAAACTTTCTGACATATACAGACTTAATTTCCCACCCCTGCTTAAGACGATACAGCAATTATTGACTGGATGGACCACGGGGCTGCATTCGTGGTTCGGGAGGAACAGCATCTTAAAGATGACCATCCTCCCGAAATTTGTATACTTACTGCAGGCACTCCCTATTCAGATTCCGACATCATACTTTAAACAAACGCAGACGATATTCGGACGGTTTCTATGGGCAGGGAGGCGACCCCGCGTACATAGAACCGTGCTCTCCCTACCCAAATTGAGTGGAGGGCTAGCTATGCCAAACATAAAAACATACTACCAGGCTGCCCAATTAAATAGACTTATAGACTGGTGCCGACACGACTTGCTTAAACTCTGGCCACGACTGGAACAGGCGCAGAGCGAGGTCTTACTGAAGCGAGCCCCATGGTGTCATAACATACAACAAAAGGACGTAAAATGTCACCCGACTATAGGGAACACTATTAGGGTCTGCGCCAGATTACTGACACAAGGTCACCTTGCATCGGAGGTATCACCCATGCGTCCAGTCTTGGGTAACCCGGGCTTCACACCCGGACTAGGAGACGCTAGGTTCGTCGCCCTGCGCGAGTCGGGACACTTTCAGGCCTCACATTTCAGTGAATTGAGCCGATGGAAGACGTCGGCTCAGTTGATGGACCCCTTGGGAATCTACCAACTAGACTTTCTGAGAACATGCCAGCTGAGCCATTTCTTGAAAACCATGACCCCCCCACCTGCGGGCCAGCCCCTTACATATCTGGAGGAGCTGTGCGTGGAGGGGGGAGCGCTACCCCATGCGCTCTCTCTACTACACACGTTGCTAGTTGAGCCACCGGAGGGATACCAGATACCAAGCTTTAGTAAGTGGGAGCGGGACCTGGGGAAAAAATTCACAACCAATCAGAGACAACATATCCTTACGTTCACGCACAAATCTTCGATTTGTACCAGGGTCCAAGAGACCAATTACAAACTACTGACGAGGTGGTACAGAACACCGGACGTACTGAACAAACTGTTTTCAGATGCATCAGACCTGTGCTGGAGGTGCCAGGCGGAAAGGGGCACCCTGATGCACATTTTCTGGTCCTGCCCACGCATTAGACCATACTGGGGGGAGATCAGACAGATTGTCCAAAAATTCACGGACCGCAGAGTGCCAGATGACCCAGCATATTTCCTGCTCCATGCAACAGACACCCCTGCACGGATCTATAAAAAGTCCATTGTTCGGCATTTGCTGGACGCGGCTAGAGCCTGCGTCCCGCTATGCTGGAAATCCCCGCACCCACCGACATTAGCCATGTGGCTGAAAAAGGTAGATGAGATTAGTTGGCTGGAAGACCTAGTTTTGTCCAAACAGGATAGGAACGAGCAATACTCCCAAACGTGGCAACTATGGACAATGTTCAAGTACTCAGATGAGGGCCAGGCCCTCAGAGGTGGACAACCAAACCCCCGGGCAGACTGAGCGAGCCGCGCCTGCCTCCGAGGATCTCCGGACTGCTCTGGGGAATCCGTGGCGAGAGGAACTGTCAGCCGGCGACGGTTGTCCATGATCGCGAACCCCCCCCCCCCCACATTTCCCACCTCCCCTACCCCATCCCCTCTCCTACCCACCTCTCTTACTCCCTTTCTCTTCTTTACTTGCTGGACTGCTCAATGAGCAGGTCCGGCAATCTCTTCTCTCTCCTATTCACTCATTTTGCTCCTAGAAAACGAGAAAAAGCGGGAGGCTGAGCCACGGGCCCGTGATATAATGTGTTAGAAAGTGCCACATGAATACTGTTAAGACGCATATCTGTTCTCAGCTGTTTCTGTTATGTGCGCCTGCTAGGCATCTGTAGATGTAATGTTTGTATTATGGTCCATGTGGACCGGCCTCATGTGGTATATAAATAAACGATTTAAAAAAAAAAAAAAAAAATGTCTAAAAAGGTAGATGTCTGTTTTTGGAGTGACATTTATAAAAGTCACTTTAGAAAAAACTTTTGGACTGCCGTTCTGCCTATTTGATGGCAGTGAACTAAGAATCCACCTTGATTGGTTTGGTTCAGAAGCAATCCAAATGGCCCTCCTTCTTTGACCAATTACTGCAATTTCAGGTGTACACACACTTGTGCCTACATCTGAGAGCCCTTCCCTTCCTTTTATAACAGAGGAAGAAAGAAACACATTTTAGTAATTTCATTAGTTCCTGCGATCACCCTTTTTACTACCTCATCTTCTACATTTCTAAACTTCAGCTTGACTCTACATGTAATCTGTCCCCCGGGCCTTTAAACTGAAAACCTAGCGATCAAAGGCTGCTGATCGCTCAGTTCTCAGTCTTCACTAAGCAGAGAGTCAGTCACCGCCAGCTGGGCTGTGGAGGGGGCAGGAGCAGCTTGCTGAGAGGCGGAGCCAGCTGCCTGTCCAGTTATCTGGGTGGATCCGGACAATAAAGTTGGGATCTCTCCAGAGTCTGGACCGGCTGAGTAACCTCCGCCGACAGCTGATTTTAGCCCGCGGTCAGCTTAATGCTGGTCACAGGAGTGCTTCCTACCTGACGGCGTGTGTACAGTGCAGCGGAGTTCAGGAGACGGCATAGTGCTGGATGAAAGGTACGAGCGGGAGCTGCCAGAGTTGCCTTTTTTTCTTATAATAAGTTGGTAATTGGTTGCTAGCAACCAATCACCTACTGGTTAACACAAAAGGTTACCTGAGGAAGCTCCTTCCCTCCATCCAGCACTATGCTGCCTCACAATCTCCTCCGCAGTAAATATGAGAGCCGTGGAGGCTGGAGGGGGAGGCATAGCCGTGTTCATGATCTACCGTCTGCTCTCCGTTGTTGACCAGTAGATCGCGATCGACAGCTTGCCGTCCCCGGTTTATCACAGAGTCGGCTCTCTGAGGACAGCAGCCGCCATTGAACAGCCACACCTCCTGCATTTTTTTTTGAACTGCCTGTTACCATTATTTCTAATGGACTAATCGCCATACCCCTACTTATACATGCACTTTGTATCTGCGCTGACAGTTACCTCTCCTGTTGTCCCCGGTTTAAGAGGTTGGGGAGCTTTTTTAATTTGCATTTTAACTATGCTGTGCGAAACCCTGGATTGGCAAAACATCTTTATTATTCTAACTGAATAATGCTATATAACAATAGTAATGAATTGCACTGTGTTTTTCTACACTAGTATTAAGCTCAGTGGTGTTAAACATTCACAAGCGTCTGAAAATGGTTCTTTTGTTTTGCTATAGGTCATTGTACAAAGTCAGTGCTTTGAGGAATTACTTCTGGCCCTTTTGGATCCTAATAATGAAGAGGAATCTCTGCAGTATTTGGCATCATGCATTGCGGACCTAACTAAACATGGTAGGATTTTATCATTCTAGTTACCCATTGCTTGTTTTCCTTATTGGTAGTTGGCAGTGCGTGTAAACAATTCTTCATGATCTTTTCCCTTTTCCACAGAATGTTATTTGCATATCGAAATATTATGTATAAATAGATATAGTTTTAAGTGTCCTATAAAAGCAATCTAGATGTACAGTGCCTTGCGAAAGTATTCGGCCCCCTTGAACTTTGCGACCTTTTGCCACATTTCAGGCTTCAAACATAAAGATATAAAACTGTAATTTTTTTTGAAGAATCAACAACAAGTGGGACACAATCATGAAGTGGAACGAAATGTATTGGATATTTCAAACTTTTTTAACAAATAAAAAACTGAAAAATTGGGCGTGCAAAATTATTCAGCCCCCTTAAGTTAATACTTTGTAGCGCCACCTTTTGCTGCGATTACAGCTGTAAGTCGCTTGGGGTATGTCTCTATCAGTTTTGCACATCTAGAGATGGAAATTTTTGCCCATTCCTCCTTGCAAAACAGCTCAAACTCAGGTTGGATGGAGAGCGTTTGTGAACAGCAGTTTTCAGTTCTTTCCACAGATTCTCGATTGGATTCAGGTCTGGACTTTGACTTGGCCATTCTAACACCTGGATATGTTTATTTGTGAACCATCCCATTGTAGATTTTGCGTTATGTTTTGGATCATTGTCTTGTTGGAAGACAAATCTCCGTCCCAGTCTCAGGTCTTTTGCAGACTCCATCGGGTTTTCTTCCAGAATGGTCCTGTATTTGGCTCCATCCATCTTCCCATCAATTTTAACCATCTTCCCTGTCCCTGCTGAAGAAAAGCAGGCCCAAACCATGATGCTGCCACCACCATGTTTGACAGTGAGGATGGTGTGTTCAGGGTGATGAGCTGTGTTGCTTTTACGCCAAACATAACGTTTTGCATTGTTGCCAAAAAGTTTGATTTTGGTTTCATCTGACCAGAGCACCTTCTTCCACATGTTTGGTGTGCCTCCCAGGTGGCTTGTGGCAAACTTTAAACGACACTTTTTATGGATATCTTTAAGAAATGTCTTTCTTCTTGCCACTCTTCCATAAAGGCCAGATTTGTGCAGTATACGACTGATTGTTGTCCTATGGACAGAGTCTCCCACCTCAGCTGTAGATCTCTGCAGTTCATCCAGAGTGATCATGGGCCTCTTGGCTGCATCTCTGATCAGTCTTCTCCTTGTATGAGCTGAAAGTTTAGAGGGACGGCCAGGTCTTTGTAGATTTGCAGTGGTCTGATACTCCTTCCATTTCAATATTATCGCTTGCACAGTGCTCCTTGGGATGTTTAAAGCTTGGGAAATCTTTTTGTATCCAAATCCGGCTTTAAACTTCTCCACAACAGTATCTCAGACCTGCCTGGTGTGTTCCTTGTTCTTCATGATGCTCTCTGCGCTTTAAATGGACCTCTGAGACTATCACAGTGCAGGTGCATTTATACGAAGACTTGATTACACACAGGTTATCATCATTAGTCATTTAGGTCAACATTGGATCATTCAGAGATCCTCACTGAACTTCTGGAGAGAGTTTGCTGCACTGAAAGTAAAGGGGCTGAATAATTTTGCACGCCCAATTTTTCAGTTTTTTATTTGTTAAAGTTTGAAATATCCAATAAATTTTGTTCCACTTCATGATTGTGTCCCACTTGTTGTTGATTCTTCCAAAAAAAATTACAGTTTTATATCTTTATGTTTGAAGCCTGAAATGTGGCAAAAGGTCGCAAAGTTCAAGGGGGCCGAATACTTTCGCAAGGCACTGTACTTCCTGTTGTCTTTCACTTATCATACATGAACATTATGCTTCCTAGAGAGATCGGTTATCCCCTGTAGCCTACTGATTGCCACCAGTGGTCTTCAACCAGTGGACAAGATTTATGAATACTGACTTAACTGTAAATTCTATATTTTGGACTATGGTACAGGACACAAGATACCCCCCCCCCCCCATTACCTTCCTTTGTTTACATTGCAATGCATGCTACAAGACTGAGGATTGCTAGGATTATAAGGGAGGCATGGGGGGGGGGGGGGGGGGATTAGCAGGCATGTCCTCCCAAAAGCTTTCCAGTGTCTAATCGCCGAAAGGTAAACTTCTAACCCATGGTGTATAAATTTGATGCCTGTGTCCTATACTTCAAGATAGATATATACAAAATTCCCCTTTTTCTACTGGATAGAGTTCAGCAAGGATTATGGGGGAAACTAACATCCTTTCAGGAGTGACCCATTCATCATAGACTGCACATTCTATCTCTTTATGAACAGAGA